>NC_043003.1:100365101-100382601 GCF_006345805.1 Octopus sinensis | reverse complement strand
TATAATGTAATAATTGAATTCGCCTTAAATGGTCCCTTTGCATACTGAATACTTGGTGAAATTGATTAATTAATTAATTTTACCCTCAATTGTTGAAATTATAATTCATCTCTCTCTATATGCCGCGGACTTTACCGAAAAAGCATAGTGTTTACTATTTTTAACCCACGCTGGTGGAAAGGGGAGAGCAGAAATTCTTCGCTTGCATTTTTGGGTTTGTTGGCACTGTTAGTTACGAGCAGATCTTCGGAAGCGAGAGGAGGCCGAGAGGGTATGCTCCCACTTTCAGTGTTTTCAAATCCAAACCAGGGAGTTCTGAGCTGATGATAGAAATGTCGTGTTGACTAATCTTGAAACGTACGTTCTCAAATAACCTTTGCACTTGATTTTTTAATGTCTCTACCCCCATATTTGCGTGAGTTGAATTGAGCAAACACTATATGAGAGAGGTTTTCTTTAAGTATTAGAAATAGTTTTAAAAAAGTTTTTTTAGCTGCTATTTCTAATGAGTTCAGTATGCGGCAAAGTAATTTATTTTACTAAGCCCTTTTATATAATGTAATAATTTGAATTCGCCTTAAATGGTCCCTTTGCATACTGAATACTTGGTGAAATTGATTAATTAATTAATTTTACCCTCAATTGTTGAAATTATATATATATATATATAAAGATATATATATATAAATTAAATTAGAGATAAAACCACTATTAGGCAAATCAAACGGTGAAAGACATAAACCAAAACATAGAAATAAAATTAATTAATATAATATACAAAATAAATAAAATATAAAATTTAAATTTTAAATTTTAAATTTATATTTATAAATTTTTATATTTTTATATTTTTTGAATTTTAAATTTATAAACTTTTAATTTAATTTTTAAATTTTTTAATTAATTAATTTTTTTTTATATCAAAAAGTATTAAAAAGTTTAATATAATATAAGTAAAACCACTACGTACGTTTCATAGCCATAATTCAATGCGAATTACAATTAATTTAAATTCAATTAAAAATTCGAATTATAATTATAGTCAATCTTCAGGTTAATGATAATAGTTAAATAAATAAGCAAACAGATTTAAACAATATATTTTAAGAAATAGATAAAATAATAATTTTTCTTGTAAAAAGCTCTATTATCAAATTAGAAACTTAAACCATTAGGATTATGTCATACAACCCAATTATTATGTTAAATATTAATTTTTAAGGTAAAAAAAATAGATAGAAAAATGTATTTATCTATTAAAATGGCTTTAAAAAACATAATAAACTCACAAATATCCTAAACTCATTTATAGTCAATATGTAATTACCAAATTATTTAACAAAATAATCACTATTCATATTTTTAAATTTAAGTTCAAATCTAATAATTATAAAATATTTAAGAATAATAACTAAATTATTATCAATAAATATAATAATTAAGATCTAAAATTTACTCTATCAATAAATATATAGACATATAATGAAAACTAAATAAATTAATTAGTCCATTATTACTTACGTAAATATTAAATATTAATGTAATATTTTTATGAAATATATTAAAAAGTTAAGGATGGAAAAGCAAATTATAAATGAAAAACGTATCTTAAAAGAACCGTATAACTATTTAACGTTCTATATATTTCGTTGGCTAAATAATAACTTACAAATAACATATAGTTATAATCTAATAATGAAATACATATCTTCAACAACTAAATAATTATACAATCAAATAATTATACAATCAGTAGTTATATAGTATCCAATATAATGCAATATAACATAAATTATTAAAATAACTTTAATAAAAAGGTTTACTTAGCTTTCAAAACTCGTGTCATTAACTAAATTTATAATAAACAGATGGAAAATTCTTTTAACAATGAAAACTACGAATATATTTTATCAATGAAAATTACTAATAAATATTATCATATATATATATATATATATATATTATACACCAATGCTTGATCTGTAGAAAAAGCGTATATATATATATATATATATATATATATATATTATACAGCAATGCTTGATCTGTAGAAAAAGCGTAGGTAGTAGCTCCATAAGATGCACCCAACGTAAGCTTTGAACACATTAAAGGTACAGCAATATCAGAGGAAAGGTAAGAATGAAAATACCTTTTATATGTGGAAGATGCACAGGTACAAAAAACACTGAAATTGGGTAGAAAATAGACTCCATCAACTGCCAGGCAGGGAAGCTAGTGGCAGTAAATAGTTTCTGTTATCTAGGTGACCAAGTTAGTAGCAGAGTTGAATGCTCCAAGTGTGTACTCGTGAAAATTATATTAGGCTGGACAAAGTTTAGAGAGATCCTACCTCTACTCTCAGAGTGAAAGTCAGATTGTATGATGCTTGTTTGCATACAGCTATGCTACATGGCAGTGAAACATGGGCTGTGATAGCTGAGGACATGTGTAGGCTTGAAAGAAATGAAGCCAGTATGCTTTGCTGGATGTGCAATGTAAGTGTGCATGTTTGACAGAGTGTAAGCATCTTGAGAGAAAAATTACACACAAGGGGCATCAGATGTGATGTGCAAGAGAGACAACTGCACTGGTATGGTCATGGGATGCATATGGACAAGGACAGTTGTGTAAAGAAGTGCCAATCACTAACTGTGGAGAGAACCTGTGGTAGAGATAGACCCAGGAAGACATGGGATGAGGTGGTGAAGAATGTGTGTGTGTGTATGTATGGAATCTAATGCGATTGGCTTAGATTTCCCTTGGCGGGCTGCCCAGATTGGAGCAATCTCAAGATTAATGAGCCGAAATTGCGAAGATGATCTGGTTCTTGACTGATGACTGAGAGCTTCGAAAGTCCCGTCTGTGTGTTTTTTTGTCGTCTTCAAAATGTTTCACGTTCTTGTCCCAGTTTGTGTTTTTTTAACGTTTGGGCATGGCTGTGTGGTTAGGGAGCTTGCTTCCTAGCTACATGGTTTCGGGTTCAGTCCCACTGCGTGGCACTTTGGGTAGGTGTCTTTCACTATAGCCCCGAGCTGACCGGAGCTTTGTGATTGAATTCGGTAGGTGGAAGTTACTGCCGTGTGTGTATATGTGCGTGTAGGTGCTTGTGCCTCTCCGAAAGAGAGAGAGAGGGATATATAATACGAATAGTATATATATATATATATATATTGTTGTATTTAGGAACGGTCATTTTGCCAGTTTAGCCAATAAAAACACACGCACTATATATTTGGTGTTACTTTGCTTCAGCGTTATTTGCTTTTTACATTAATCTTAATCTTATTTTGGCCAGAGTTTTATTGGATAAACTGGCAAAATGACCATTCCTAAATACAACAATATCTGTTTCAACACACGATTTCACATAAAAAATCTTGCACATGAGAACCTCAATAGCATACATATATATCTTATAATTCAATACATATAAGATAAGAATACAAGTTATAAAAATCAATACAAATTATTGAAATCATTAAAATCACTCCTTACAGCTGTTTCAGCCTATGGCTAAAAGTATTTATTTTTATTTTTATTGCCTATAGTTGTCAACATAATGATGTTGTAGGCATTTAAAAATATGGTACTTATATATATAACCATAGGCCTCGTCAGAGGTTATAAGGAACTTTAAAAATATTAATATTAATACATTAAACATGATACATGTATTATTTAATGTAAATAAATATATACATATAAAATATGAACAAATATCCATATAGACATATACATTTATACACATATACATACATAAGCAAAGTGTATGGACTTTTACGAGTGTAAAATACATAAATAAACACAATTAAACAATAGGTCCAAGTAGATATACCACACATCATATACATATATATACATATATTGGAACATATAAACATGTCTATGCTTAAGACCAGATAAATAATAATCAAATATTAACAATAATATTATTATCATTATTACGTATTAAGAATCTGGGTACTTTACCAACAGTATATTGGATAAATACTATCCCATAGTGGGTTACACCATAACCCATATCTTACTTTGTATATATATATATAATATAAATAATATATATATATATATATATATATATATATATATATATATATATTATTTATATTATATATATACATACATATATGTGCATACATATATATGTGTATATATATATATATACATACAAAATAAGAAAATGGAGAAATACATCTAAATCAATTATCAACTACCAGATAATACCCAATCACATACTTTATTAAACCACTACATATGAACATTAAGGTCAAACATAATAACATAGAACAAAACAGTGTACATGAAGGAGTAATATGATACAATAAGTACAATATGTATAAGAGAATATAAATAAATATAAATATAAATATAAACTACATCTTACAGCTGTTTCGGCCATGCAGATATGGGTGTCTCATTTTACTTATATTAGCCATGTGCGATAGGTCAAAAGTATGTGATTGGGTACTATCTGGTAGTTGATAATTGACTTAGATGTATTTCTCCATTTTCTTATTTTGTATTATTAATTTGTGGTAAAACATTTTACCTTTGCCCATATAATACAGTAAATGAATTAATTGCATCGCAATTCTTAACATTTGTTGGGTACTTAACTTTGTTGGGTACTTAACTTTGTTGGGTACTTCACTAGCAGTATATTGGATATATGTTATCCCATGGAGGGTTGCATTTACAACCCCTATCTCAATTTGTATATACATACATATATATATATATGCATATATGGGTACAGGTTGTCACAAAGTGTAAACAACATGAAATACAAAAATAACATGAAATACGAAGACAAACTTGGGTATGCAAACAATGGGAGAAACAAATGGAAAACAAAGCAAGTAACATAAAGAACGACCCTTCATCAGTTGTCAGCTGTCCATCAACTCCCCATTTCAAGCAATTAATGACAATGTGAGGCTTTAAAAGGCAGTTGCTTCCGCGAGCCAAAATAAAATTTGGGATTTTGTGGAGAGTCAAAGTTGGTAATAAAAACAGGACTGTGGAGGCAGTAAATTTATAAACCAAATGAAAACAAACATGGAGGGCTATTAGGCCAGATGAGGTAAAGTAGCAAACACTGGAGGAATATTGTCTTTGACAAGAGAAAAGATAGAAGAGAAGGCAGATAAGAATGCGTCTGGTCTGTGAGACAGACTGAAAGATGATCATGTGAGGAACAGAAAGATGGACGATGATCATGTGTGAGCAAGAAAGAAAGTAAAGGAGATAGATAGATAGATAGATAGATAGATAGAGAGAGAGAGAGAGAGAGAGAGAGAGAGAAAACGGTGAAGGGGAGAAAAAAGAATTAGAGAAAGGATGAGAGAGAAAAAAACAAAAGGGGAGAAGAGGAGGAAAAAGAATTAGAGAAAGGAATAGAGAGAAAATGAAAGGGGGAGAGAGAGAACAGTACAAGGTAGAGTCACATCAAAATTATTAAGATTAAATTTTCTTGGAAATAGATGGATGGCATTCAATCATATAATAATATATATATAATATATAATATATATAATATATATATAATAATAATATATATATATATCATCATCATCATTGTTTAATGTCCGTTTTCCTTGCTAGCATGGGTTGGACGGTTCAACCAGGGTCTGGAAAGCCAGGAGGCTGCACCAGGCTCCAGTCTGATCTAGCAGTGTTTCTACAGATGGATGCCCTTCCTAACGCCAACCACTCCATGAGTGTAGTGGGTGCTTTTTGCGTAAAAGGTCAATTTTCTAATAACTGTTTTTTTTAAAATAGAATGACTAAGTTTTTGAGTCAGTGGGAAAAAAAATCAAAACAAAAACAAAAACAAAAAAGCATTTTTGTCTGTGGATTCAGACAATTCCTACATTTTGTCTTAATTGACAAAAGTGTGAACAAAATCCTCATTTGGAGAAGTATGTTGTTGCAAATACAGTGGAAACAAAATTGTTGGTCATCATGTCTTAAGGATTAAATCTATATATTTAGAGTAATAAAGTTCTTGGTGAGCTTAGCGGAATAAAGTTATTTTTAAGACTTAAGTTTCATCCTGAAAAGTAAATTCAAATAATGTATGTATTTTTTTTCTTTGTTCCACCCTCTGAAGTTCCACTTTGCAATCACAGGATATGTGAGAAACCCTCATTTACAGGTGAGGGAGCATGCTCCAGAGCAGTGATCCCCAAACTTATAATATTTGCTCCCTCTTCACTCGTATCAAATGTTTTATAACCTTTTGTATCATATGTTTCAGATTATATAGCCCAGTAAAAAATATCATCATCATTATTATTAAGGCAGTGAATTGACAATATTAGCACACTAAACACACAGTTTAGTGGCTTTAAGTTTTGAGTTCAATTTCACTGGAGTTGATGTTCATCCTTTTGTAGGGGTCAATAAAATAACTACCAGTAAAGTACTGGAGTCAATGTAATTGACTTGCCTCTTCCCTTCAAAACTGCTGGCCTTGTGCCAAAATTAGAATGAATTATTATTATATAATCACAATTAACAGTCAAGTTGTATAGTTGCTTAATCTGATCTACACATAAGTGCAGATTAACATCCTTGAACTGAGCTTATGTTGGGATAATGTAAGCTTTCAAGTATATTCTTTTACTCTCTCTCTCTCTCTCTCTCTCTTTGTGCAACTTCACACACATCTACACAATTAACAAATACAATATTTCTGTATACTTACACATGCATACCATACAGTGATAAAGTGTATATGCATGAACATATACTCATATACTAAAGATAAGTAGAAATAAAACTTGTATTATTGACTCAAGTACTTTGTGTTCAGTTCCAGGTCTTTCAATGTGTAATTCATGCAAGATATGTAAATCTGTTTGATAAGTCAAATCCACTGCAAGCACTTCTTATTGAATTCAGTAAAGAGAAAATAAGATTAACCAGTCATAATGAGCAAAAGGTGGGAAAAAATGAAAGCCACTTAACATTCTAATATGAAAGAAAAAAAATTTATTTTATTCAATACTAGCAGCATAGCCCGGCGTTGCCCGGGTATGTAAGAAACTGTGTCGATAAGCAATGCCCTTTACCTTTTTACCCTTTTTTGTACTCATAGAACTGTTATTTTGTAAAATGAAGCCTAAAAGGCATTAAGGCATTCAAGGCACTGTTCCCTTGCATGCATGAAGAAGTAGGGAACATCTATGTGAACTTTCAAAAAATATCGCAGAAAAATCGGTTTGCTATGTGTGCCACATATGATGTAATTAACCGATTTTTTCCAGTAATAACGTATCCTATTGGAATCAAAAGGGCCATATAGCTCCTTGGGGCAGACATGATGCTCGCTGTGAATTTCAAAAAAAATTCCTGCCAATTTGTTAAAGATATTGTCGAAAATATGTCATCTTGAATTTGAATGCGATTTCCCAAAATGGACTGATTTTATCGATTTTTTCTGATGGTAAGGTATTGCATGGAAAACTAACGTCAGAATTAAGTTCCTTAGCTTCACCATGAGTTTGGTGAAAATCGATTGCAAGTTGTGAAAACTACAACGGAAAATGTGTTGCATATGATAAGCTTAGATTCTCGATCCCATATCGAGTTTATCGATTTTTTTCAGAACTGGGGGAACTTTTCAAAATTTTCGCTGCATTAGTTTTGAATTATGACATTGGGCTATGTGTGTGTCAAGTTTCATCAGAATTGGTTGAAAGCCGTGGTCAGAGTAAGGGTACAACCTGACAGACACACAGACACACAGGCAGACAAACTACCTTTTATATATAGAGAAGATATCAATTTCCACAAAGCTACTCAATTTTTCACGTGAGCCAATGATGTGAAGGCTTTATGTAGTCACTCAGCCTGCAAGAAAGATCCTTGAAAGACTGTCTTAAACTATACATACAATTATTTATAAAATGGGAAAATAAAGAATAATAGTAGATAGGTGTAATCTTGGATAAATTATATCCAAAAATTAAAAATAGATGAGAGAGACATGGCTGGAATGGCCTGTGATTATACAGGAACAACAATCATGAATTGAAGTGGCTTTCATGCTTTTCCTAGAAATGTATACATATGTGATAATAAAATTGTAAATATACTGTTAAATCAACTTTTGGTGCTGAGATTTATTATATTGGTTTTTATCATTGTAGCCATACCCTGATACTTCCTTCAAAGATTTTACAAACCACCCTTTAACTCACAGTGCTTCATTCTATGTTCATTTATCAATCTCTAGTGGCTGGCTAATGTCACGAGAGTTATTCCTCTTTAGGGATTTATTTACCTTAACCCTCCACCATTCAGATTACTCTGTCAACTGCAATGCTTTTTATTCACATTGCTTTGAATCAACCATGCATCATCTCATAGCTTTGAGATTCTGATGATGTGATTGTTTATTCTTAGAAAGACATTATAGGCTAGGTGTGAGAGGGTAGATCTGACCAGTTTGAACATATAATGGAATGGAAGGTTTATGATACCTGTGGAGTATCTCCTTCTTCCATTATAATTATTTTTGTAGTTTCAAGGATCTGGAACACGAAGAAGTTCACAAGTGGAGTACAGTTCAATAGCCATTTATTCACAGAGTTCTCGTTCGTGTGGTTTGCTCTCACTGACCATCTTTATAGCAGCGTGTGATTTGTTTTAACTCCGTACACGTGAGGTTCATTATCTCTGGAGATAAGCATGTGGAGTCAGAGTGAGACAAGAGTCTGCTGTGAGCTGTTGGCTTTGCAGTGTTTCTCAGTGTTGAGCATGAGAGGAGTGAGAGAGTGAATGTCGGGGTTTCTTGCTTAAATACTGGTTGTCGGTGAGAATCTTGTTGTTGTCTCACACATGGCAATAGCTACTGGCAAGATTTCATTCAAAATGGCGCTGGCTTCTTGTGCCTTGCTACAGGGTCTGCCCCCTGAGAATGTTAGTGTGTAAATAGAAAATAACTGGAGCAGGCACAAGAAAAGAGCAAAGATGGTAACCAATCACAAACAACAAGATATGGTACAAAATGTGACAAGTTAAAAGAAAATAATTACAAGAAATATAAATGGGCATGCACAAAATTTTGACAAAATGTTCAATGGCAAAGCATTGGAAATGTTCAGCAACACAAGAAAGCAATTGTCTGTCACAGGAAACGCAAAAGAGGTTGTCAGATATAAATAGTTCTGGTGAGTTTTCTGGGCAATGCACAGTATGGCCTGTACTGGTTACATAAGGTTTGTTTGGTGTGGTCAAAGGTGCATGTGCAGGTGGATATGTAGGTGGTTGTAAAGAATCAAAAGTGGGCGTGGCTGGAGTGTCATCGAAGGGTGTGAAAACCTCAAAATGTGCCTTTTTAAGACTGTCGACTGACACGGTCTCTGCCCGACCATTGATGTCGAGACTAAAAGTTTTGGGTGTGCACGATAGCATACAAAATGATCCTTTATAGGGAGAAATGAGCGATCCTCTGACAGAATCATCCTGAACAAAAACATGAGTCCATTTGTCAATGTCTGGTGGGACATGAGAAGGAATAGATTGGTCACACAGATGTATGGATGGAAGACTCAAGAAATATGAGCAAAGTCTAGTGACATACGATGTTGGACCAGGATGTGATGAATTGTCTGGCACTAACATTGTACCAGGAAGTACCAGGGTGGTACCGTAAAGGAATTCGGTGGAGAAGAAACTGAAGTCTGTCTTAACAGTAGTGTGGCAACCAAGAACGATAGGCAGGAATTCTGTCCAAGACTGCAGATCAGGAGTGGCATGTAGAGTGGCCTTCTGTTGCCTGTAAAAACGTTCGACCATCCCATTGGAGGCTGGGTGGTAGCTGATCATACAAATGTGATGAACGCCTAGGATTCGTGATAATTCACGAAATAAGGAAGTTTCGAACTGGTGCCCATGATCAGTGGTTATTTTAGCTGGGACACCAAAATGATTAATCCAGTTAGAAATGAAAGCTCGAGCAACTGACTCAGTGGAAATGTCCACTATTGGAATGGCCT
Organism: Octopus sinensis; assembly: GCF_006345805.1. Classification (NCBI taxonomy): domain Eukaryota; kingdom Metazoa; phylum Mollusca; class Cephalopoda; order Octopoda; family Octopodidae; genus Octopus; species Octopus sinensis. The sequence goes on along the minus strand of NC_043003.1, from coordinate 100,372,594 downwards.
CTGGCCAATGAGAGAAACAATCGACGCATGTCAATATGTAAGAGAAACCATGACTGACAGGCCATGGTCCAACCAGATCAATGTGGACATGGCAAAGGCGAGTCTCTGGCAGAGAAAACTGTCCAAGAGGAGTGTGAATGTGCCTGTGGATTTTAGAATGCTGGCATTTCACACAAAAGCGTGCTCAAGCGGTGATCATCAAGTGCATATTAGGCCAGAAAAACCGAGCCGTAATTAAGCTTCACTGAGGCAGCAATGCCAGAATGTGACATGAATGCAAGGCATCAAAAATGGAACACTGGTGGTACAAACGGTCTTGGAGAACCAGTAGCTGTGTCACAAAGGATTGTGCCTTCAGCAGATGGAAGTGGAAGATAGGCAAACTTGCAACAGGACAACTTGGTACAAGTTAGATCCAATGTGTCCATAGCTGGCTGATCCTGTGCAATGGCAGTTAAATTGATTGCAGCAGGATATGAAAGAGAACACACAGGGAGATAAGAGAGTATGTCAGCAGGTACGTTCTCTGTTCCAAGTATATGCTGAATGTTACTCGTGAACTGGGAATAGTAGTCCAGGAGATGAAAAACATGAGGTGAGTGTTTGTCCGATTTACATGACAGAGCAAACATAAGAGGTTTGTGATAAGTATAAATCACAAAATCTCAGCCCTCAAGTTGATGTTGAAAATGACGAACCGACAGGTAGATTGTTTAGAGTTCATGATCAAACATAGTGTAACGACGTTCAGCTGGCTTTAATTGATGAGAAAAAACATGCCAAAGGTCAAGCGTGGTTATCGATGGTATGTTGTAAAGCAACACCAACAGCAGAATCCCATGCATCAACTGTTAAAGAGAGACAAACATCAGGAACCGGATGTGCAAGCAAAGGAAAAGAAGCTATTTTTCTTCTTGGTTAGCTCAAAAGAAGATAATGCCTTGGCTGATAGAGTGATAGGAGAATTTTTTGATTTATTTGCATTCAGTAGTTGAGTCAGGGGAGGTAACTTGTTTGTACATTTAAGTATGAATCTCCTGTAGAAGTTGACAATTCCCAAGAAGTGAGGCAGTTGACATAAAGAAGTTGGAGGTGAGATGCATTGAATTGCATCGACTTTTGAGGAGAGAGGTCGGATACCATTAGAGTCAATATAATGAAGTAGGAATTCCAGAGAAAACACACTAATTGGGATTGATTTGCCCATTGTAGGTGTGAAGACACTGAAAAAGTTGAGATAAGTGTTAGAGGTGATATTTACGTGTGTCGCTAGCTATGAGCAAATCATCGACTAAGTGAAAAGTCCATGGACAACTTCGTCAATAAACCTCTGGAATGTGCTCATTGCATTCTGCAAACCGAAGCTCATAAACAAGAACTCAAAACTTCCAAAAGGAGTGGTAACAGCAGTTTTGGGAATGTCATCAGGGTTCACTGGAATTTGATGATAAGCCCAGATGAGGTCAACCTTGGAAAAAATAGTACAACCACGCAAGTTTGAAGAAAAATCCTGGAGACTCCTTATCGAATAGCGATTGGGAACAGTGACTGCATTCAAACGTCTGTAATCCCCTACTGAATCGCCTTTTCATGCCAAATGTAGAGGAGATGCCCAAGGGCTGCTGGAGGGGCAAATAAGGCCAATTTGAAGCATATGCTCAAATTCAGATTGAGTCTTTTTGAGCCAATCAGGGGTGAGTTGCTGTGGATGTGAAAAGATGGGTGGTCCAGAAGTAGTAATATAATGGTGAGTCAAGTGTGTGACTTTGACTGATTTGAAAGTTGGATCTACCAGCTCTGGGAAAGGAGCCAAAAGGGAGTGAAACTGGTCACCAGCAGTGGCAACAAAAAACAACGGGCTGAAAACAGCATTTGTAGTAACCGGAGCAGGCATAAACAAAGATGTAGAATCATCCACGAGTCTCTGTTGCCTGACATCTACTAACAAGTGACAGTGGTTTAAGAAGCCTGCCCCCAAAATGGGGTATGGTAGATCTGCTATAACAAAAACCAACCTAAAATCCTTTCAAAGGTTGAGATCTAGGTTTAATGAGACCTGACTAAGTTTTTATCAGGGATAGATTTACCGTGTGCAGGTTAATGGCAGATTGCTTCGGCCTGTCTGAAATAAGACACAAAGGCCAAATAGAACAGCTAGATCCAGTGTCAACCATGAATGATTCATTAGACACACAATCCTTAACAAAGAATGCATGATGAGATGAAAAATTTCAGGAAGAATTTGACGTGCCCAAATCTTCCACAACTAGTTTCCTGACAGTTTGAACAAACAGGGCTGGATGCATCAATGGGCTTTGCCCTTAAATGTGGCATGGTACCAGCAGAGATTGGAAACTGTTGGAGTAGAACTAGACGACTGTGACTTAGAATGGCTTCTGCTGCGAGGACGATGAGAGCTGGCATATTGTTGCCACAGTGTGTCCATGCAATGTGTTAATGTATTGACTCTCTCCAAAATGTCGTCACGTGACAAGTTAGGAGACTTTGCAGTATTAGGGGAAGCTACTATAGGGTCCGAAGAAGTATGGTGAGGTGCAGGCTGCACAGTAAACTCTATGATCTTGTACTTCATGGTGGCTATCTGATCAAGCGAATTGGAGTTGGCCATTGTGGTCAGTATCGATTGGACATTCGGTGGAAAATGAGAGAATAACAATTTCCTCAGCAGAGGATTGTCCTCAAATGGAGTGACGCTGAGTTCTTGCAGATGACGAAGAAACTCAGATGGTGTCCTATCCCCCCACATGTTCATCCTGCATCAGTGTCCAGAATTTACTCTCTTTTACTCTCTGTGGATTGCGTGTTCCGATGGAGAACCTAGGATTTGACAGCTGCGTAAGTCACATCCAGATGTGGGTCAGTGATGAGATCTTTCACTGAGTGTGCAATAGGTGAAGGCATCCCACAGAAAAAGGTTTAGCTGCTGCTGGTGAGGCACAGCATGGGTGGAAAAATACGCATCCAATTGAGCAAACCAAAGTGCGATGTCACCAGGACATGCGAGTAAGCTGGGAAAACTACTTTTGTACAGAGGAAAGAAAAGAAAAGAACCAAAGAACCGACAAAAGTGTTGTTGGAATAGTAACATGTATGCAAAAAAAAAATTACATAACAAAATTTTTGATTTTATTATTTTTTTTGTGTACTGTGAGCAGCAATGAAAAATTTTTTTTGTTTAGTCACCAAACTTGTGTTACAGTCCGCTGAAAAAAACATTATTTTTGTTTTTATATTTAAGAAGGCATCAGAAAGTGGCGGGCGAACTGGTCATTTTCTGTCTCAACACATGAGGCATCCAAACATGGTAGTAGACGGGAACAATGACTGGAAGTTGATGGCTAGCTTGCTTGAAGTGTCCTCCTGTTGTTGTATTTGGTGTATTTACTGGTATCAAGCGTTGACCATCAATATTGCGGGAGAAATTACTCCAAAAGGAGATTATTTGAAAGAATACCATGTATTTCCATGTAAGAAGAATGCATTCACTTCTAGTTACAAGTTCAAGGCAAAGAACGTGTATTTTAAAAGTTCACTTGAATGAGAGAAGATATCCTGACGTTGGTCCATTGATTTTTTAGTTGAGAATGCGAGCAAAGACTGCCATTCTGCAGTTTGGGTGAGGTGCCTACAACAATAAAGCTTTCAGTTGCTGAAAATCTTTGGTGGGGGGGGGGGTCACCATTTTATAATGGAATGGAAGGTTTATGATACCTGTGGAGTATCTCCTTCTTCCATTATAATTATTTTTGTAGTTTCAAGGATCTGGAACACGAAGAAGTTCACAAGTGGAGTACAGTTCAATAGCCATTTATTCACAGAGTTCTCGTTCGTGTGGTTTGCTCTCACTGACCATCTTTATAGCAGCGTGTGATTTGTTTTAACTCCGTACACGTGAGGTTCATTATCTCTGGAGATAAGCATGTGGAGTCAGAGTGAGACAAGAGTCTGCTGTGAGCTGTTGGCTTTGCAGTGTTTCTCAGTGTTGAGCATGAGAGGAGTGAGAGAGTGAATGTCGGGGTTTCTTGCTTAAATACTGGTTGTCAGCGAGAATCTTGTTGTTGTCTCACACATGGCAAATGGTTGCAGGCGAGATCTTGTTCTTGTCTCACACATGGCAATAGCTACTGGCAAGATTTCATTCAAAATGGCGCTGGCTTCTTGTGCCTCGCTACAAACATAAAACATATAGCATATGGCTATTTTAAATGCTAAAGTGTTAAATACCATAAAAGTTATTATTTCCATGGGTTTACACAAACACATATAGTAATGGATTTTCTTGAAAGAGAGTAGTAGCATGGAGATTGATTCTCCTTTCTATGATTGTGCCTGGAGTCAATGGTTTGACTGTGTTACATTGATTTGGCCAGAGAATTGCATTGAGTGAGATGTCAATGGAAAAAACTCAGCTACTTACATTAAAATTTCATGAATAGGAATTTAATGGGGTGAACAACTAGAATGGTCATTATTGAAATCACTGGAGATTTTTACCACTATGTAAGTGCATCTGAATAAATGTTAATATATACGTGTGCGCACACACACACACACACACACACATGTGCATGCACACACATAATGGCCTTTGTACACTAAATTACACTTAAAAACATTGTTCTTTGTAAGACTACCATAGAAGATAATTGCTTAAAATGTTGCACAGTGAGATTGAACTCAGAACTATGTGGCTACAGAGCAACACCCTTAACGACATGGCCATTTTTGCATCTAATTAAATAGGATGAAATATGTATATGCAAAAGTTACAAGGATAGAATAAGAGATAGATATCCAATATCAGCAAGAAGATAAATAGTTCTGGTTGGCATTAACTGAAAAGAAATACCAAAACTAAAAAATGAAAATAAACAACACAAAACAGCACAACAAAATTAAAATAACACTTGCTAGTCACATAAAATTCCACGGGTCTTACGTTTCAGTAAACAGCTTCATTAATTTACACATTAACAGCTATTCTAGATCACAAACCTGTGAGTATGTATTGTGGCTGTGTGGTAAGAAGTTTGCTTTCCAACCACATGGTTTCGGATTCAGTCAAACTGTGTGGCACCTTGAGAAAGAGTCTTCTACTATAGCATTGGGCTGATCAAAGCCTTGTGAGTGGATTTAGTTGACAGAAACTGAAAGAATCTTGTCATACACACATGGGTGTGCATGCGTATGTTTTTGCGTCTTTGTTTGTCCCCCACCACTACTTGACAACCGATGTTGGTGTGTTTACATCCTTGTAACTTGGCAGTTTGGCAAAAGAGGTTGATAGAAAAAGTACCAGGCTTAAAAAATACTGGGGATGATTCATTTAACTAAAAATTCTTCGTGGCAGTGCCCCAGCATGGCTGCAGTCAAGGACTGAAACAAGTAAAAGATAAAAAGATACACACATACACACACACACATTTATATTGATGTGTGTGTGTGTGTGTGTGTGTGTGTGAATATATGCATAGATAGATATATACATACATATGTTTATTTATATATGTATAAACATGAACATACATCTACAGGTCCTGAACTTTCCAGAAAGTCTCAGCCATCCAACAAACCTTTATTGTTATACCTGCTTGGTGAAAATGTGTAGGACACTGACAGTGGACGATATTTATAGCACAGAAAAACCAAGTAAGACATAGGATGAAATGATGAGGTAAGACCTAAAGATATTGGGTTTCAGACATAAAGTAAACGTTGATGAATAGAATTGAAAATAGTTGTTATATACCATTGTGCACACATATTTGATCCACGTTAGCACAGTACAAGCTCTACAGTTATTCAACCTGCTAGAATTAACAGCTAAATCTCCTTCAAATTTCATCCAATTATTTTTAAAATAGGATACATTTAGCTAATGTAGTTATAAATACACTACATCTGGAAAGCCTTTGATCATATGTTCAGAGCTGATCTGGTATCAAACAACAGCTATTACTACAGGCCCTACAATGAACCAGGATAAATACAGTACAGTATTTTGTTCAATTTTGTTCTAACAATTCTAATAACAATGATAATGATTTCTTTTATTTTCCACGAGAGCAATGGATGAGGAGGTCAATAGAAAGACAAACATAAAGTGCAGAGATTTATGTAGAATGGATCATAAGAAAAAAATACAAGTACATATGTTATACAATATTAACAAAAGAAAAAAAGTATACTTGATATCAATCAGTAGGAAAAAATATGATAGTGATGTGATCTTCCTGATACAGGAGGACCTCTAGGGCCACTCAAGGAACCCCACCAAGAGCAAGTGCCCTCCTGATCTCTGAGTAGTGCTATCTACTCTTAACATTTTCATGACTTTGCCTCACCTTTCAGTAAATTCACTTATGGATACACCTCCCTCTCCACCCTCACTTTCTTCTTCAAATGAAATTTGAAAAGTTGATAAGGGCTCTACCAAAGAGGAATGTCTTTGTCTTCATAACTTTTAACCTGTTCACCGCTCAACCTCTTTCACTGTAGCCACCAGATAAAGGCAAAACTGCCTTTCTGTTTAGATAAAGGAGGATGATGTGACAATCACCCCTATGGATTCAGCTGATAGGCATGTACACATGTGACAGCAACCGTTTGACATACTGCATAATGAGTGCATGCAAAATGTTTGTCGCTTTGCCTGCATCTCAAAGAAGCCCATCTATGCTTGTAGAGTTTACCACAAACTGGTAGCAACCCTCAATAGCACTGTCAAGCCAAGGACTTCTGGAGCTTATCCATGGTGGTTGCCAATTAGATAGTCCTCTGGAGCAAACTAAACATCTCATTTTCATTCATGAGAACATCACTCTTCCTTTCACTAATGCTCTATAAATTGCTAGAGTGGAACATCCACTAGTCCTGTTTCTCAACTGAGAGAGAGCAGTAAGCCCTTGATAACATTCTAAGTAGGGGCAAACCCAAGGCATGTGCTTCCTTCAAGTAAATAAGTGCACCCTTCTAAATAATGCTATTATGCTCTTTTTTCCTGGAATTGTATTCCCTTCCTTTGAAAAATCTCTAGGGCCTCACCTGCTAGGTGACAATTACTAGTCTTGGTCTTTACTTCATCCCAGACAGCAGCTCCAAAAAAAAAAAAAAAAGAGCAGAGTGGCAGAAAGACATGTTTCATGAACATTGCCCACATATATTTACTATTTGGGAATCATTGCAGGTGGTGCAGCCTGAGCATGTGTTTGAGAACCAACATCCTTGGCATGCTTAAGCCACCATGTAGAGGGTGGTGGCAGCAGATGGACCAATATGACCTGTGTCCCTCCAACAAAAATCTGAATAACAGACACCAGTCTGATCAGGCAGTAGTGGAACAAGTTACCATGGTCAGGTGATAAACAATAACAGAAGCGACATATACATTCACCACCTCTTTTCGTCCTTTCAGGGACAACTTTCTTTCTCCTGATTTCTAGATAAGACTGACCATTCTGTTTGTCATCTTA
>NC_043003.1:100250101-100352601 GCF_006345805.1 Octopus sinensis | reverse complement strand
AGAGAATAAAATTCTGCATAAGGTATAAAAAATAAAAATGATTTGTATGGTGTTAGTAACAAAATATTTTGTAAGAAATAGAACTTTTATCATCGGTTTTAAATTTATTTTCACCAGTGTACATACATACATACATATATATATATATATATATATATATATATATGTATATATATATATGCATAATAATAAGATTAGGGAGTATATCCAAACTTACAGGGAAGAATTAGATTTAGGATTAAATCAAATTTCATAGTATAAATTAAATTAGAGATAAAACCACTATTAGGCAACTCAGTGATAGACATAAACCAAAACATAAAAAACAAAAAATAAATATAATTAATATAATATATAATATATTATATAAAATATAGAATTTAAAATTTAAATTTGGTGGTGGATTTCAACTCCTTACTTGTTTTTCTAAAATGCACCATAAATGTTCAATAGTATTGAGATCTGGGGACTGTGGGGCCCAGATAAGATGTTCAACTTCACTAGAATGTTCCTCGTGCCATTCAGTAACAACTTTAGCTGTGTGAATTGGTGCATTATCATCCTGAAAAACTGAGTTTCACTCCAGAAACAATTCTGCAACCATAGGATGAATTTGATCAGATAAAATGCTTAAATAGTTCTGCTATGAAGAGAAACCATTGGGCTGGCAGATTTCCAAGAGTCTGACGTCCCTATCTGAAAATTTTGGTCTTCTTCCGGAGTTTTCTTTTGATGAGGAGGTTTTTTTCCTTCTTTCTCAAAGGCTGTCATTACTTTCGAGACAGTACTTCTTGATACACCTAACATTTTGGCAGTTTTCATTACGTTTGTGCCTGCCATATGAGCACCAACAATTTGACCTCTTTGAAAGTTCAATAGATCTGTCATCTTAATGAATTTTAATTACCTTTTTCTGATGCTATCTGAAAAGAAACAGCAATTTTAGCAAAACATATTAAGCAACACTAATAATAAATCAAAAAACAAAAATAAACAAGCTTTTGACGGTTTTATAGATATTTCAAAATTATGATGATAATGCAAGGTGTTTCCATTATTTTGTCCAGCCCATGTATATACACACACATTATATATATATACACACACACACACACATACATACTCATTTATATTGATATATATATATATATATTAGCAAAGTATATATGAGGCACTTTGAAGTATCAAATTAGTCCACGAGCATCTTGAAGAAATTCAAAACATGTTTTGGTAAAGTTGGGATATGTTCTGTTTGAATACAGATTTCTAATTCTTCTAATTTTGTTCCATTGTTCTCAAATTTGATGTACCAATATAGTTTTGTGTGCTAATTATGGAAATGAAATTCTTTTTTGTTATAAATTAATACATAAAAAAGATGCAAATTTTGGGTAATTTTAACCAATAAACAAGCTGAAAAATATAACTGCTAGTTGCCATAGTAACAAACAGCAACAATTTTTACCTCCTGTGTTTTGGGTATGGTACCATGTGATAGTGGTGATGGTTGTATGAGTCTCATCAAATGCATACAACATAACACACACAAACGTCATAAACATGCACATATACTCACTCTCATACATACCAGGTACACACACACTCATACACACATCACATATATACATCATGCGCACACATAGTGACACATAGATACATACATGAAAACACTTTAACACACATCACATGTACATATAATGACATGTAGATATATACATGGACGCACTCTCACATACAAATGAAGGTACACACATATCATACACGTGCTTTTGTTGCCTATGTTTTTTAATATTTGATATTTTCCTGCCTTGTGTATAAATTTTACCTCTTTGTAATGTTTTCCTTTAATTTTGCAATTGTTTACATGCCTCATTAAAATTCATTTAATCTTTATCGATTCATACTATTCCCCCTCCCTCAATTTTCATTCTTAGTAGAAATTGCTATTTTGCCAGATCTTGTTTTCTGATTTGCTAATAATTAAACCTCTGTAACATTTTTCTAAAACTTTAAACCTCTGTAACATTTTTCTAAAATTTTTCTGGAAAAAGTGAAAAATTACATTAGTATACTAAATTTGAAAAGTTTTACTTAATTTGAAAAGTTAAAAAAATCTGTTTTTCAAACACAATAGATCCCAATCAGGAGGAAGCTAATTCTTTACATGTGCCAAGCCAATCTGATATGTAAAATTGAGGATTTTCTGTGTATTATTTTTTCAGATCAAAACTATGGCTTCATCAACCTTGTATAAAAAAAAAAGTCTAGGCAGTACAGTGTTGACTACCTCAAGTATGGGTTTATTGCAGCTCCACACAACCAACAGCAACCACTTTGTCTACTCTGTAAAAAGACTTTTACAAATGAAGCGATGACACCATCAAGGCTTCAAGAACACTTGAATAAAATGCATCCTGATAGAGCACAAAAAAGTTTGAATTATTTTCAATCCCTTAAAAATAATTTCCACATGAGAAAAACAATAGAAGTTTTTTCCCCAGTTCATCCAGTCAGTCTAATGATGGTTTATACGCTTCTTATAACATATCACTTCTAATTGCAAAGTCCAGTAAACCTCACACTATAGGGGAACAGCTAATCCTGCCAGCTGTAAAAGAAGTCCTGAAGTTGTGCTACACAAGGCACCAGAGCCAATTATCAAAGGTATTCCTCTGAGTGATAGCTCTGTCCAGAGAAGGGTTGATGTCAAAGACCAACTCTGCACAGTTCTGAAGAAGACAGAATTCAGCTTGCAGTTGGACGAGTCTCCTCTGCTAAGTAACGATTCCCTCCTCCTCCCATATGTTCGTTTTGTGAAAAAGGAAAATGTATGCCAAGAACTGCTCTTTGCCGGACTATTGGAAACTAATACCAAGTGTGAATCCATTTTCAATATGGTCAAGAGCTTTATTGATAAAAAGGACATCCCACTGAATAATATTGTAGCCTGTACAACTGATGGTGCACCATCTATGACTGGCTGTCATCATGGCTTCATCAATTATCTTAAAGTCAGTCTACTTGATGTCTTCATGATGCACTGCATGATTCACCAACATCTTGTTGCACGAAACCTCAGTGATCATCTTCATGATTCCCTAAACACAGTCATCACTACCCTCATCACTATCAGCATCAATACCATGAATAAAATAAAATCTCATGCTCTGAACTCTCGCTTGTTTCAACAACTTACTTTAAAAACAATGAAGACTTTCAAAACTTGCTGCTCCATACAGAGGTGAGGTGGTTATCATGGGGAAATTGTCTGAATCGCTTTAATACTTTGAATGAACGGAGTTCATTGATATCATTGTCCCAGAACATAGTTTGAGGCTTAAATGTATAAAGAAAGATATTGCATACTTGTCTGACTTATTCACTAAATTCAATGAAGTGAATAAGTAGCTGCAAGGAGATGGTGTTAATCTCATCCAAGTTTAGTCAACCATCTCAACATTTCAAGTGAAACTTGTTATGTATAAGCACAATATTGGACGCAGGGAGTTTTTCCAGTTTCCTTGCTTGTCTGGTTTTGAAAAGGACAGAAAACTTGCAGACAAGGATCTGCTTGTCCTTTGCTCCTCCTGCTCCACTGAACTGCACAAAGATATGGAGCATCGATTTCATGATCTGTTTGCTTTTCAAGTTCCTGACTGGATTGTCAACCCCTTCATTGACATCAGTGAAGAAGTGAGTGGAGAGTTAAAAAAGGAGCTGATAACTCTTCAAAATGATATTGAACTGATGCCTAAATTCTGCAAGTGCTATCAAGAATTTTGGCTTCAAAAGGCTATCCACAACTGCTATCTGGAGCTTTGGAAGAAAGTCAAATTGTTTTTCATTGCCTTTCCAACATCTTGTTTGGTTGAGAGAGGATTTAGTGCAGTCATTTGCCTTCTTACGAAGCAGCAGTGTAAACTCCAAATTATGGAGCATGGTGATCTCAGGTTTATTCTTAACACAATTCAACCTGAAGTTAAGAGGCTACTTTCACTTCACCAAGTTCATCCTTCTCATTGAACCCCTCCCTAAAAACCCACCTGGATGGGCTGTTTTAGTGGTATACTATTATGGCTTTAGTCTTTCATCTCTTTTCTTTTGATATAAACACTGCAGCAACATACACTTTTTTAATGTACGAACTTTGTGATATTTATATGGACAAATTCTTGTTATTGGTGTGAAATTCCTTTCACACAGGACTTATAACATTACCTTTTTTATACATTCCTTTGTTGCATGTATTTCTTTTCTTTCGTGGGAGACTCTTGTACCATTGATACTGCTTCACTACTAGTAATCAAGGCCTGCACTAGCAACCACTTATTGACCACTGTATTTTGTGATTTCTATTTCATGTAAAGTTGTGCATAGGTTTTTAGAGGTCATAAATTACACACTAACTCTACAGAAATTACCTTTAAGGGAAACATACTACTGTTCTCAGTATGTTTGCATATTTTGTTCTTTATTTTTCAATATTGCTTCCCTTTTTTCCTAACACCTTATTGGCTTGCCATGGGATAATATGGTGATGTATCAAAGCGAGTTAACTACCTTTCTTCACATACTGTTTGTGTTTACGAAGTGGAAAGCTCTGTTTACCAAAACACTACTGCTGTGCATGAGTGGAGCACCTTGCTGAATGTTGTCACTAAAAGTTCTTTTGCAAAACAGATAGGCAACAAGATTTGTTTCTACTGTACCTTGAAGAGAGAACTGTGACTAAAGTATGAGTAATGTTGAACCATCAGAAGATCTTGGAAACTTTTGTCCAACAGTTGAATGCTTTTGAGCACCTTTCTCTCTCACATTCCTGAAGAAAAAGATTATTTCTTCTCTATGAAAATTCAATTAATTCACTGTAAGTTTTGTATTATGATATTTCAACACAGATCATCATATATTCTCTGCTTACACCAAAATGCCTTTCTTTGACACACTTAGCCAAATCTGCTACTCTTACAATGTTTGTTATTTGTATATATAATTTATGACAAATAAAATTATTATTCTGTTGTGTCTGGGGAGAGTCATTTTCTTTTTGTGCCTTACTGGTAAAATTTCTACTTTTTTCTTATTTTTATTTTCCTAAAATTTTCATTGTGTCTTGCAACCTTTTCAATAGTTTTGACTCAACACACGAACTCATATAAAGAATCTTGCAAACCAAATCCAAAAACGAAATAAAATTATTATGTTGTTGTTCAAGTGAGTCGATGATTTAATTTCACACCTAACATAGACACTTTGTTAAGTTCAAAGCCGTCTCCTTCTGATATAACTAAAACCTTTAAAAAACATGCATGCCACTACATAGCTGACTTCTCTAATACGCGTTGTAAATTTGTGCATTATTTTATTGAGTATGAATATGTAATGAAGGTTTCTTTTTTGGCATGAACCCAAAGAATTTGTACAGTCATGCAAAGTGCTGCCGGAAAGCTGCATACATTTCCTACTCTGTCAAGGACCTGGTTGTATTGTTGCTACATGCACCTCTGCTGCTTTAGTTCTTACATGTTTTAATGAATGGGCCTTAGCTTTGACAATGCAGCCTTCATGTTTTACCTCAAAAATGTTTAAGGGTCACTCTCACTTTTGATATGTCCTTTGCTTTGGTTTCACTAATCACCTCTTCTAAGTTAACTAGTTCTCCCTCTAATCTATTTCTTTCTGTTGATAGTTCTTTGCTAAACACTATTGCTTCTGCTCTAATCATTCTCTTCAGGATGCCCCACCACTGGTTGTTGACTGTTCCCATCACCTGCCACTTAATTTAGTCCTGGTAATCTTTCCATGCCAGTAAAGATGCATTCAGTTTCCAGAAACTGGGTCCTCTCTAAATCAACTGAACAGACCACAAAACCATTATTCTTGGTGTTTGTTGACTTTAGCTGAGAATAAATCAATAAACCATTGTACTTGACATTTGTTGACTGGGAGAAAGCTTTCAACAAAGTACCTTGCTGTATGATATGGTGGGCTCTGAGGAAGCTAGGGGTAGATAAGTGGTTTGTGAAAGCTGTAAAGACATTGTATAGAAATTCTGTCAGCAAGGTGACTGTTAGCCATGAGTACAGTGATGGATTTAGTGTACAGGTAGGCATTCATTAGGATTTGGTTTTCTGTTTCATTCTATTTAGTGTTGCTCTCCAGGATATATCAGACTGGCTGCCCCTGAAAACTGTTATATGCTGATGATCTTGCTATCATAGCTGATCCTGTAACAGAACTAGAAAAGAAATTCCAAGTGTGGAAGCAAAAACATGAAATCAAAGGGCCTTATGGTTGATTTAGCAAAGACTAAGATTCTTCTAAACAAGAAGACAGGCAGGACCTTACCCACTTTAGGTAAATGATAAGTAGGAAAAGCGTAGGCAGAAATTCTACACAGTCTACTCAGTGCACACTATGGAAGCACAAGAGGTGCAGTGGAATAACAGGTAAGTTAAAGAAAGTAGTGTTTATATGTAGAAGAGGCTCAGGAGCCGTAAAATTTATAGATACACAAGAAATTGAGTTTCTGAAATGCTCTGGAGACTCTCCCCTGTAACTTAGGGGACCTAATTAGTGGTGAGAAAGATGTACTGAAAGTGGAATTGGTAGAATAATAATATGATGGACAAAATTCAGAACGCTTTTACCTCTGTTGACAATCAAAGGTCTCTTTCTCTGAGTGAAAGGAAGATTGTATGATGCATGTGCATGAATAGACAAATGTGCAATGCTAGTGATAAAGAGAGGGAAATTATCCAAGTCAGATGGGATTAAACTCCTAAATAGGACATCAATCTGAGCAATAAATGAATGTAACCATTACAAGTACCTAGGTGTATTGGAGAATACACCTAACAGAATCCTCTGCCAAGAAATGAAAGATAGAGTGAGAAACAAATATCTCAGGAGAGTAAAAACGGGTACTAAGCTCAAAACTAAATGGAGGGAAAAGCATCTCGGCAGTAAACACATGGACAGTCTCTGTAATAAGATATTCTGCTGTTTTCTTAAACTGGATTAAAGAAGAACTGAGAGATATAAATTGTAAGACCAGAAAGATAATGTCCATGTACAAGTCATTACGTCCCAGAGACAGTGTTGATAGATTGTACCTACAACGGGAAGAGGTAGGAGGGGAAGAGTTTGATATCAATAGAAGACTGCGTAGACATGGCAAAATAAGACATACAAGAGTATGTGAGGAGCGACCCAGAAAGACTGATTTTGCTGCCAGAGGAGAGCAGAAAGAAGCTGTGGAGACGGCAATGGAATACTAGAAAAGAAGAAAGCAGGGGTGGAAACGAAACGTCTGGGGAAAGGAAATACATGACCAAATCTCAGGTAAATGTGGGACATTGCAGCAGAGAAGTCTTGGTTACAGCTGAAGAAAGGATACCTTAAGAAAGAAACAAGACTCCTAATGGCTTCTCAAAGCCAGTCATTGTGAATGAATATCACTAAAGCCAAAATAGACAAGTCCATGAAAAGTGCAAAGTGCAGAGTATGCAACGAGAAAGAGGAATCCATTATGCATGTAAGTTCCTGTAGTCCAGGGGTCACCAAACTATGGCCTACAAGGTCAGTTCATCCAGCCTGCCACTGCACTGTACCTTTTGTGTAAGTACCTGCAATAAGAGTACATTCCTGCAGTGATTGTGTTTCAACTTGCATTGCTGTTTTTAAACATTCTCTTCATGAGAATGTTTGCTGAAAATGAATTCGTCTCTCGTACAAGTTAAAAAATAGTGCGTAAGATGGCAGAGTGAGGAAAATCACTTACTGACCACAACTTCGTCAAAGAGTGTATGATGGAATCAGCAAATGATTTGCGTCCTGAGAAAGCTGACTTGCATGGAAGTGTCAGCCTTTCAACAAGTTCAGCTGTGGAGAACAGAAGAGCTTGGAGAGAACATAGTGCGACAGATATGCGAGAAAGCTGGGAACATTTTGTGATATTCTCTGGCACTGGAAAGATCCTACTGATCTCACAAGTACGTCACAACTTCTTGTGTTCATTCGTGGTGTTAATTTAGACTTTCAGATCATAGATGAATTGGCAACTCACGGATGGAATTGCAGATGTCAACCTTGAGTTCCTGAAGATTATTTGTGATTCAAATAAGCATTTTTTGGAGAGATTTTCAGATCTTGACAGAATTGAGAGAAACATTCTTCTGTTCCAAAATCCATTTGATTGTAAACTTGGTGCTCATTGATTTGCAAGCAAAGGATTTATTAAAAGAAATGCACAGAGAAGGAAAACTTATTAAATTTTATGGCTGCTTACCTTATGATGAGTTTTCAAATTTGAAGAAACTTGCCTTTGGTATGGCATCAGTATTTGGAACAACTTATATCTGTGAAGTCAGCACATCGAATGATGTTGATTGAACACTTGAAAGAAATTCTCCTGGTTGGATGCAGCAATTCCAAAGCAAATATTGATATCTTTAAATCTAAAAAACAGTTTCACAAATCTCACTAACCATTTTTGCTGCTTAGTTTGTGAGATTCAGATACATGTGTACTGGGTGTGATATAACTATCTTATTGTTAATGTCAACTTCTTTGATAACTTTTTGGTAAATAAATATATTGGTTGTCATTATTTTTTGTGTATTCACTGTATTGTATTGAACAAAATGGTTGCGTGGCCCACACTCGCCATTCCTTCAGTTATCTGGCCCTCTGTGAAAAAAGTTTATTGAGCCCTCCTGTAGTCCTTTGGCACGGAAGGAATATAGGCACATACATTACTGTGTGGCCAAGGCACTACACTGGGACATATTACAGTAAAAAAAAATTAAAGTAGGAAGAAAATGGTACAAACCAGAAAGTGTAATAGAGAATGACCTACATGAGGTTTTATGGAATTTTAGCATACAGACTGATAGTGAAATTCATTGCAGGTGACCAGATATGGTTCTTGCTGCATTAATAATAATAATAATTCTTTCTACTAAAGGCACAAGGCCTGAAATTTTGTGGGAAGGGATTAGTTGAGTACATTGATCCAAGTGTTTCACTGGTACTTAATTTATCGACCCTGAAAGGATGAAAAGCAAAGTTGACCTTGGAGGAATTTGAACTCAGAACATAACGATGGACGAAATGTGGCTAAGCATGCTGCCAGGCATACTGACGATTCTATCAGCTCGTTGCCTTACTACTACTACTACTACTAATAATAATAATAATAATAATAATAATAATCATCATCATCATCGTTTAACGTCCGTTCTCCATGTTAGCATGGGTTGGACGGTTCGACCGGGGATCTGAGAAGCCAGAAGGCTGCACCAGGCTCCAGTCTTATCTGGCAATGTTTCTACAGCTGGATGCCCTTCCTAACGCTAACCACTCTGTGAGTGTAGTGGGTGCTTTTTACGTGCCACCTGCACTGGTGCCAGGCGAGGCTGGCATCGGCCACGGTCGGATTGGTGCATTTTACGTGCCACCTGCACGGAAGCCAGTCGAGGCGGCATTGGCTTCGGCCACGATTCGGATGGTGCTTTTTACGTGCCACCAACACAGAAGCCAGTCGAAGCGGCGCTGGCATCGGCCACGATTCGGATAGATAATAATAATAATAATAATAATAATAATAATAATAATAATAATAATAAAAGTAATAATAATAATAATAATGTTTCTATATTAGGATGATGGGGCCAGAAATTTGGAGCAGTGGATATCTTGATTATATTGACCCCAGTACTTGAGTGGGTCCTCATTTTATCAATCCTGGAAGGAGTAAAAAGCAAAGTTGGCCTCTATCAAATTTGAACTCAGAAGTAAAGAACTAGAACAAATACGGCAAGGATTATTTCTGATGTCCTAATGATTCTAATAATTCTTTCTACTGTCAGCAGTTGGGATAGTTCATTACATTGACCCCAGTGCTCGACTGGTACTCAGTTCATCAACCCTGAAAAGACGAAAGGCAAAGTTGACCTTGGTAGGATTTGATGTCAGAACATGCCGCTAAACATTTTGTCTGACATTCTACTACTACTACTACTACTAATAATAATAATATTTGTCACTGATTTAAGCACAAGGTCTGAAATTTGTGAGGAGGGTGTTAGTTAATGTCATCAACATCAGTACCTGAACAGTACTTTATTTTATTGACCATGAAAGGCAAAGTTGATCTGGCAGGGGTGCAACTTTGTCTTTCACCCTTTCATCCTAAAATAAAGTACCAGTGAAGTGTTGTGGTTGGTACAATCAATTACCCTTCTTTTCAAAAATTGCATCATAATAAGAATATGAACAAATCTCTTTTTATCCAAACTCTTAGAGCCAGCCATCACCTGCAAACAAATATGGCTTGGTAACATGTACCATGTTTTCACTAATCATTTTAGGTACCTATGTAGCTATAAGCTGACATAGACACCTTTTCAGACCTCTTCACCTTTGATCCAACAGAACATCCAAGGTACGACAGTTGAAGAGACAGAAGGCTACACTAGCACTTGGATGGTATTCATTTTGACCTGTGTTGATGGGTGCAGTATGAAACAAAGTACCTTGCTCAAGGATGCAACATGGCAACCAGTCTGGGAATTAAACTCATGAGTTGAACGTAAGTTGAACATTCTAACCTTTAAGCTACACATCTTCCCATACTCACTTGGAGTTTAATACTCTGTTAATTCAGATATTCCACCATCTTAAATGATTAATGAATATTTCTGACATTTGTACAAGTCCACAAATTCACCAATAGAAAGAATACTAATACATGACTGATATTCATTTTATCAACCCCATATCAAAACTATGCTGTGACAGGATTTGAACTTAAACAATTATATACAAAATATTTTGTCCAACATTCCACCATTTCTGCTTTTCGATTGTTCCAGTAATAATCAACCCTAGTTGATAAATATTTTATTGACTCTTCAGGAATAGAAAGGAAAAGTACACCTAGGTAAGATGTTGTTACTCAACAGGGTAAATCAGAGATCAGCAATTCCCTCCAGGTTGAACCATTAATTCTCTGCATTGAGAGGCCACAGCTCTGGTAATAGATATTGATTAGAATGTTTCAGGAAAGAATGACTAGATGGATTCTTCAAGCTGAGCCAACCAACAGGAGACCTAGGGTAGACCAAGAAAGAGATGGTTGAATAATATTCATAGTCTCAGTTGGTCTGTTTGGGAATCTAGCTGAAAAGTCTATTGATGGCTGCTTCTGATAGGACTCTGTGTAGGAGGTGCCTGAGGACTTTACCCTCAGTCCCTCACATTAGGAATAGTGGGTGAAGAAGATGGATACACACACACACTGACAGATAATCAATTGTAAAGCTTTTGTTATATGAAGGCAACCACAATACAAGACATAGTAAGATTAGAATTTGAACAGTTGGTGTATGGAACTAAAAAAGTGAAAGACATTTTTAGACTTGCACTCTGCTGCTTCTTCTGCACTGCCACCTTCCAATTGCTGTTCAAAATATTAAAACAGAAGAGTGACAGTTAGGGAAGAAGAAACAGGATAAACAGAAAGTAAAACAGCTGTTAAAATATAGCAAAAGTTAGTGGAGTCAGCAAATTAGGTTGTACTGAACACTAGTGTTCCCTCAGTGTGGGCATAATGTTATGCAACCAGTGCAATGCACAAACAAATTATATTACAGACATACATATACACACATTTTACCTGGCTGGCATTCTAATGTGTCTGCCAAATCACTTCTTTTAAACTATTTATAATGAGTTCTTACATTGAAAAGATGCCACAATTCTTTCAGAAAAAGGGTAAGCTGTTGTTACAATAGACACCTCAAATCATGTTCTTTTTATTATTGGCTACAGAAACACAAAAGGTAAAGTTGCTATTAGCAGGATTTAAACTTAGAATAGAAAAGAATAGAACAAAATATTATACAGCATTTAGTCCACTATTCTACTACCTCTGTCAATTGACAACACTTCCATCATTCATAATAATGCTTATTTTACACAATATTTCCCTTCGAAAACAGAATCAACCTGGTTTACTCTTGTCACCCACCTTTTCTTTTCATCTATTTAATAACCATATTAATTGAAAATTTATTGTCCTTTAGTCCAAAATCTCTTTACTTGCTCATATCTTCATCTACATTACTTCTATTTACAATAACAACAATTATCATTTCTAAAAAGGCACAAGGCCAGCAATTTGCAGAGGAGGTTTAGTAACTTGAATTGAATGAATATTTGATTGGTACTTTATTTCATTGCTCCTATAATGATTCTTACAATCCATTTGAAAAACTATTTTCAGTAAAGGAACAAATTTATTGTTTTCAAGGCAAAATCTTAAATGTGCTCACATTTTTAACTGATAAAAACTTCTCTGGAGAGTTTCCAACGACCCGTTCAAATGCATACGCCATGGCAAAAAGACAACAATCATATGTACCAACTTGGGGATTAGTAATATGAACTGTAGGAATTATGTTTGTTTGTGGGAGTACAGCATTGTTATCTGCGCTGTTAATTCCTGTGGTATGGTAAATTCAAACTGTCATAAACATAAACATCTCTGAAAAAACTGGTTGACAAAACAAAATGATTGTTCCTGGTGTGAAGAATGAACAGTGTGCAGTGTGGACTGTATGTTAGAAATTCCGTGTGAGAAAAAATGCTTGGTTGTATTGGAATTTCAGTTGGCTATTCATCAGGGTCTGGGACACCTCTCAAATGTCCTCTGGATCCATCACTAAATCTCGGGGCGAACCTTCTCCATCCAGTCGTTTGTTTGTAGTGATACTGATCATTTCTTTAGCACTGTAAGTTTTTACAGGGTCAGGTTGGTAGCCAAACACCTAACCTGCCTCCTTTCTCATATTCACACTGCATAAGATCGTAGAACAAAGATCACTAATAATAAACTTCATTGATTTCAAAAAGGCATTTGACAGTGTGCACAGA
Source organism: Octopus sinensis (assembly GCF_006345805.1). NCBI lineage: Eukaryota > Metazoa > Mollusca > Cephalopoda > Octopoda > Octopodidae > Octopus > Octopus sinensis. The sequence goes on along the minus strand of NC_043003.1, from coordinate 100,339,662 downwards.
GAAACCCTCTGAAAGATTGTGAAAGTGTATGGAATATCAGACAATTACATCAGTCTGCTAAGCAGTTTCTACAACTCAAGCTGCTGCATGAAAATAGAGCATGGATACACTGGGTTTTTCTTGAAATCATCACTGGAGTAAGACAAGGCTGTCTTCTGTCACCAATATTGTTTCTGATGGTCATTGATTTTGTTATATGAAAATCAATGGTGGGACTAGCTGTAGGCATACCATGGATGACAAGGGACTAGCTAATAGACTTGGATTTTGCCAATGACACTGCCCTGTTGGCTGAGTCACCCAACATTACAAGAAATGACAACAAAAATGGAAAGGGAAGTGGCAAAGACTGGGTTGAGAATCAGCAGTCAAAAAATGAAGGTAATGTAAGTTGGGAAACAAGTAGAAAGTGTACCAGTGAAAGTTGAGCAAGAACCAGTTGAAGAAGTTACAAGTTTCATAAATCTGGGATGCATAGTGACAAGCAATAGCAATGCAGAGAGAGATGTAAGATGCAGAATTGGCAAGGCAGCATCAGTATTTAGAAGACTGACAACACTTTGGTGTAGCAATAACATAAGTGTAGAACTGAAGATTCCTCTGTACAAACAGCAAGACTGCCAATAGAGATTTATGCAGCTGAGACCTGAAAAAATCCTAAGAATCACTTATTGAGACAGAGTGACAAATGAAGCCATTCTCTAAGCAGCAAGAGTGCGGCCCCTGCATACTGAGAATGGCTGGACACATACTAAGACTGCCAGGGGAGAGGCTTGCTAAAACAGCTATGGGCTGGATGCCCCTAAAAGGTAGGAGAAAAAAAGCCAGCCAAGGAAGATCTGGTGTAGTACCCTCAAAGAAGACCTATGCAGACTGAACATCATTTGGGAAGATGTGTACTAATTGGCCAGAGACAAACATAATTGTTGATCACTAACTGCCCGATGTGTTGCTCAAAGGAACCAATGGACCTAAGGAAGGAGAAGAAGAAGAGATATAGATTGTAAGACCAGAAAAATAATGTCCATGTACAAGTCATTACGTCCCAGAGACAGTGTTGATAGATTGTACCTACAATGGGAAGAGGTAGGAGGGGAAGAGTTTGATATCAATAGAAGACTGTGTAGACATGGCAAAACAAGACATACAAGAGTATGTGAGGAGCGACCCAGAAAGACTGATTTTGCTGCCAGAGGAGAGCAGAAAGAAGCTGTGGAGACAGCAATGGAATACTAGAAAAGAAGAAAGCAGGGGTGGAAACGAAACGTCTGGGGAAAGGAAATACATGACCAAATCTCAGCTAAATGTGGGACATTGTAGCAGAGAAGTCTTGGTTATAGTTGAAGGATGGAGAGCTTAAAGACACAGAAGGCTCATAATGGCTGCTCAAAGCCAGTCGTTGTGGATAAGTATCACTAAAGCCAAAACAGACAAATCCATGAAAAGTGCAAAGTGCAGAGTATGTAATAAGAAAGAGGAATCTATTATGCACATAAGTTCCTGTAGTTCTTTGGCACAGAAGGAAGATAGGCATAGACATGACTGTGGCCAAGGCATTACATTGAGACATATTACGGCAAAGATTTAAAGTAGGAAAAAAATGATACAAACATCAACCAGAAAGTGTAATATATAAGATGTTATGGGATTTTAGCATACAGACTGATTGTGAAATTCATGCCAGTTGACCAGATATTATGGTTCTTGACAAGGGGTAAAAAAGAGTGTACCATCATAGATGTGGCTATATCTGCAGACATGAATGTAGCAATCAAAGAACAGAAAAAAAAAAAGAAAATACTAGAATTTGGTTGGGGAAATATGATGACTGTGGAGGGATTCTACATAAGTAATCCCTGTTATTGTAGGTTCATACTATCATCAACAGACTTAACAACTACAAGAGTTGAATTGATTCAGAAATTTGCTCTGTTGGGAACAGCAAGGATTGTGCGAAAGGTCCTCAGTATTGAAAGTAACTGGTTATGACCTGGTATCAAGGAAACTGATTCTGAATGCAGAACATTCATGCACAAAAATAATCCTTTCTACTAAAGGCACAAGTTGACCTCAGCGGAATTTGAACTCAGAACACAGCAACAGGTGAAATACTGCAAAACATTTCATCAAGCGTGCTAACAATTCTGCCAGCTCACCACCTTATTCATGCACAATAATAATAATAATAATGATGATGATGATGATGATGATAATGAGGGACTCTCCTGTCAAAGACAATGTATGAATGCTCAGCTTTTGTGGAACAACCTGCACAAATAATTTGTTTATAGTGATCAAATATATATGCTGTATATTGGCTCACTCCCTCCATTAAATCAACTCCACCTGTTCAGGTGCATGGTGTGCCATGCATCAGGTGTCAAAAATGATCACAGAGCAACTGAGATGTGTTTTACTCATGAACACAATGCCCCACCCAGTCCAGGAAATGAAACTTTGATCTTACAGCCATGAGTGCAACACCCTAATCACTAGGCCATGCATCCTCACTATGACTAATAATAATAATAATAATCATAATAATAATAATAATAATAATTAATTCTTTTTATTGGCCACAAGGGCTGACACACATGATTAGAAAACATAAAGGGACAAAACAGGACGAAAGGTTACAAAGGGTTTTGTCCGTTTGTGAAAAAATCGTGTAAAATCAGTGTAACAATCAAATAATATAACAACGAAAAACCCCCAATAGGGGGAGGCATTACGAAAGGTTCCTGGTGGAAAAAACCCATAAAAGCCAACGGGTGCCTGGTCAAAAGGGGGGGGGGGTAGAGAGCCCCTTTCTCCTTTTATAACACCTTTTTCAATTACAGGCGAAACCTGAGAATTGGTCCATTTATACTGGCCATTCTTGCACAATTCACCCACCTTTCAGAAAACTTGCTATCGGACAGCACTCTCCTCTCTAACCTCATCTTCCATTTCAAGTGAAACTTGAAAAAGTTGATGAGGCCTTGACCAAAGAGGAAAGTGTCTGACTTTAGCCCTTTCAAATGGGTCCACCATACAACCTCTTTTGCCACAGCCACTAGGCACAGGAAAACTGCCTTGCCCTCCTTGTTAAAGGAGGTCGGCGGGGCAATCTTCACTATGGATTCAGCTGATAGCCGGATCCGTCCTATACATGACAGTAGCTGTTCGACATAAACCCATAGTTCAGCAATACTCAGGCACTGGACAAGTGCATGCAGAACGGTTTCGTCGTCCTGGCAACACCTCGGGCAGGCCAGGCTGACGGCACTTCCGTGCTGGTAGAGTTTATCCCGAACAGGCAGAGCCCCTCGGTAGCACTGCCAGGCGAGCGACCTCTGGAAACTATCAGTAACCACAGCATGCCAAGGCCTCTGTTCAGCGGTCGTTGACAGCAGATGGATCGCCTGACCAGTGGCACCTGACCCTTCCACAAAAAGTCGAAGAGCAGGCGTACCAGCTTGGACAACCAGCGGTCGGGACAAGGGACGACGGTCAAGCGGTAATAGATGACAGTTGCGATATACGCATTTGCCACCTCCACTCGACCTTTCAGGGACAGCTTCCTCTCGGCCCATTTCTGGGTGAGATTGGCCACCCTGCTCGTCACTTCTTCCCAGTTTCTATCCACCTGGAGGTCCGGACCGAACCAGACCCCGAGCAGTTTAACGGGTCCGTCTGTCCAGTGCCCTACGACGCTGTTGGACGGCATGGGTTTGCCTCTCCAGGTGCCCAGTTGCAAGCCCACGGACTTTTCCGCGTTAACCTTTGCCCCTGTCACCGCTTCGTACTCGTTTAGCGTCTCGCCAATCAGGTCAATGTGCCTGTGGCTCGACACCATCACGGTGACGTCGTCGGCATAGGCAGACATGCTGTTTCCACCTCCTAGATCGCGCGGGATACTCCTCAAAGTCTCGAACTTGCGCAGTAATGGCTCGAGAGTCAATATGTACAAGAGGGAGGAGAAAGGGCATCCTTGGCGGACCGAACGTGAGATGTCAAACGGTTCCGAAAGGTGACCGTTCACCCGTATCACCGAGCAGATGTTGCTGTATAAAGTAGCAATCCACCCGCGGAAGACTGGACCGAAGCCGGCTGCCTTGAGAACAGCTGTCAGGTACCAATGGTCGACCCTATCGAAGGCTTTACTCTGATCTAAATTGATCAAAGCCTCACCCGCGCCAGCATCGTTACCCACCCTCTCTATGATGTAGTGCATGAGATGGAGGTTGTCGTGTATCGACCTGGTCTTGCCAACCAGTATGTCCACGACAAGCGCCAATCTCTTGGCTAGCACCTTGGCCAAAATCTTCAACTCTGCATTGAGCAGAGTGATGGGCCGAAAATTCCCTATAACGTCCCCCTTGTTTGGGTCCTTTCTCAGCAAAGCCACCGCCCCTCGACAGACAAAAGCAGGAATTCTCCCGTTTTGCAGTAGGCGTCTGCCAACAGGCCCGCAAACAAGTCTGGCATTGAAGTGTAAAGCTCGTAGGGCAGACCATCCAAACCCGGCGATCTACCTCTTGTGCAACTCTTCATTGCTTCCTCCACTTCCCAGGCAGATATCGGTCCTTCGCTGCACTCTGCCTCGCTGTCCGAGAGTTGCGGTAGGCCGTCCAGGTACACACCAAAGTCTGTACCGTTGTCCGTTCCACCGATCGTCCTAAACAGTTGAGCAAAGTGCCGCTGAAACACCGCACACATCTGCTTCGGTTCGGTAACCTCGTGCCCGTTCTGGTCCACCAAAGACCGAATGGTTGCTTTGTTGCCTTGCTTCACCTCCACCACGCGGGCCCATCGAGCGGCTCTAGTCCCCTCCCCGCTTAGCGAACGTGCCTTAGCTCTGACAACGCAGCCTTCATGTTTGGTGTCAAAGTGTTGGTCGAGGGCCAACCTTGCCGCCAACACGTCGGTCGCGATGCCAGTCTCAAGAGCCTCGTCTAATTTCTTAACTAAATCCCGCTCTCTCTTCCTACGTTCAATCACTAGTGACTTACTAAACCTAATCGACTCTACTCTAATTGCTCTCTTGAGTGCAAACCACCAGTTGTTGTTGATGGTTGCCCCCGTGAGCGCCCACTTAACTAGTAAACTAATCCGGTTTCTGTAAGCTTTGCACGCCGTTAACGATGCGTTCAGCTTCCAGTAACCAGGTCCCTGTCTATGTAGCCGATCTAAGTCGACCGTAGATCACGAATTTGTGGTCCGTGTAGTCGACTAGGTGGAATTGTGAACACCCTATGCTGTCCTTATCCGCTGGCCTACAAAACACTCTAAGTACGATCTAGACGACCCGATGCGATTGGTCCAAGTCCATATTGGCACATTCGGCTTGTCTAGTCGAAACCTGTCGGACAGCTGAAAGCGTCCGAGTAGGTTGGCGAGGCTCTTGCACCCCCTCTCCTATCAGATGCTCCCCTGCCCACCCAGTCGAAACGTTCGCCTAAGACAGCGTTCCAATCCCCAACTAGCACTAGAGTGCGTGACGTTCCCAGGAAAACTTCCAGACGTTTGAAATAATCCGACTGTCCTGCTCCTGTTGGAGCGTAGGCAGCCAGCAGTCTGAAAGCACCGCCGTCACTACCGTCTACGTCAAGGACCACCAACTTACCTTCTGGATCTAGGAAGACTGTCCTTATTTTCAAGTCCAGGCCCTTCTGAAACAACACCGCAGTACCACCACCGCTCGCTCCCGGCCGACACGGAGATAGAAATATCTTGTATCCGCCGAAAAGGGCTGCGAGTTCCTGCGGGTCGGAGAGCCTGGTTTCACTAATGGCTGCTACATCCACATCATGAAACCTCAGGTCGTTTAACAGGTGACCCGAGGCCTTTCACATTCAAGCAACCGATTCTAAGTTTTGCCATGTTTCAAAGGTGACAAAAAATAAAAGGAGAAAAAGGCTCTACTTACTGTTGTTGGTAGTGGGGGTGGCTTGTGCTTTTGCACGGGTGTTTCCACAATATTTTTATAAAGTTTCTTTGAGAAACTTCTCCCTAGCGATCCGACATAGTTAGGGAATATCTGTTTTATGTCACTGTGTTTTTTGGTTAATTTTAATGGTGAGAATGTGTGCTGGTGGTGTGTTGTGTGTAGGTATAATGAAATCTGTAATGTTTGTGCTTGTGTTGTCTATTATATATGAAACGAGTTTTTCATTTTTTCTGTTTATGGCTGTAATCGTGTCTGTGTGTGTTGGAGTGTGTGGCAGTGGCAGTAGTGGTGTCGAAAGTGTTGTTGTTTGTTGTTGTGAGTGTGTGTTGTTGTTGTTGTTGTTGATGTTGGGAAGCACTATTTGTTCGTGCTTCCCCTGTGTGTCTTTTTGCTTCTTCCTCCTCTTCTTCTTCGGAAGCACTGTGTGCCATTCACCTTTCTCGGTATCAGTGCTCGCACAATCCGAGCTGTCCTGATCCGGAAAGGGGATAGCTGTCGGGTCTGCTTCAGCAGCAGGGTGAAAAATTGTTGGTTCTGCTGGTAGCGGTGGTGTTGCTGTATCTGTTGGTGATGGTGACGGTGATACTTCTTCCTTTTTTGTTGTTGTCTTTCTTGGTGCTGGGGTTGGTGTTGGTTTAATGGTTGTTGGAGGTGGTGTCGTTCGTCGTGGTGGTGGTGATGGTGTTGGTGATGTGGCAGCCTTTGGTGTTTCTTGCTGTTGTTGTTGTTCCTGCTGCTGCTGCCTCTTGCCGTCTGCCTCCATTCTTTTCTTGTAAATAGGGCAGTCCCTCTTTAGGTGGCTTTTGCTGCTGCAGTGGTAACATTTTGGCTTTCGCCCCTCCACAGCAACATGCAGCCTGGTGCCGTCCGGCAAATTTACCGAGTCAGGTATGGCATTAATGTTTTCCTGCTGGATTTGTACCAGCATTTGAACTCCCATACCTGACCAGTTTTTTTCCTTCACTCTTCGTACGTCCAGAATAGTGGCAGTGTCCTCTATGCCATAGAGGACAGCCGCCACCAGCCATGATATATTTAGTTCGGCGGGTACTATGTCGATTTTTATTTTCGTGACCCTCCGCCGAGGTACGTTGGAACTAGGAACAAATTTTCATTTTGCAAGGGCGAAATGGCATGCGCCCTTGCATCCTCCTCCATTGGGAAGCGAACCTCCATGGTTCCGAAACGCTTCCCTCTGGTGACATAGCTCTTTTTGCCCCATATGGGCTTCAGAGCTATTTCCAATTGTTGGGGTGTTGTGTTAATTAGTCTTTTGTTTTTCTTGTCGAAAACCTTGTAAAATATTGTCTTCTTGTTAGTGTCATGTATGAGTTGTTGAGGTGTATTGAGGAAAACACTGTTCCCCTCTTTTCTCAACAACTCCTTTGCGCTTTTGATTTCCTCCATCGTAACATTCACCTCCTCCGAGCTTTGTTTTGCAGCGGAGGCGAAATTGCTACGATGGCTTGCTGTGTTGTTGCTGGTGGTGGTGTCGGTGCGGTTGCTGGTCATTTTCCTTCCCTCCTTCTCCGGTACTGGAGCACTGGTGGAGGGAAGAGAAGGAAAATCTTCGATGACGTCAAAGGTGACGCCATCGTTGTCGCTTTTCTTTGGAACGCTCTTTCTTCCCTCCTTCTCCGGTACCGGAGCATTGGTGGAAGGAAGAGGAGGAAAATCTTCAATGACGTCGAAAGTGACGTCCTGGTTTTCTTTCTCCTTTTGAATGCTGCACATGCTTAGAGCTTCGAAAGGAGGATCTTTGTTGCCTTTTATGGCACGAAGTAGGCGGTTTGGAAATGTTTTTGACAATGTGTGTGTTTGCGGAGGGTGTGGTGTTGGGAGAAGGGAACAGCCGACTGCTCGCTTCATAGCCATGTTTGTTGAAATGTACGTGTATACGTTTTGAAATTTGAACATTTTGAATATTATCATCATCATCATCATCATCACGGACGCTAAATGATGATGATGATGATAATATTCAAAATGTTCAAATTTCAAAACGTAATTTTAGCCCCAATGGAGTAAAATTTTGCCGAGCCAACTAGCTCCGCTAGAAGTTAGTTGACTTGGCCACACAAATATTGAAAAATATAAAAAGTTTTAGAGAAATTTCCAATCAAATTGGCACAAAACCCATAGAGCAGCTTCACACACGTCCGTCCTCTCGAGAAGGAATAATAATAATAATAATAATAATAATAATGATGATGATGATGATGATGATGATGATAATAATAATTTCAAACTTTCTGAAGTATAATTTCCAGTTATATCATTCTAATGGAGTACTAGATTCAAGCAATATTAGCATCAGCTGTGGCATTTTCCAAGGCGACTTACTTTCACCTGGAATTTTTTTAATAGCTCTAATGCACCTCATAAATGAACTTGACAGAACAGGGTATGATTATAAAATTGACAAGAAAATAAACTATTTTATACGGATGACTTAAAACTCAGAGGCAAAGATGAGCTTGAAAGCCTATTATGTTCTGTGAAAGCATTGGATGGAGTTTGGTCTTGATAAGTATGCCAAGACCACTTTTAAGAAAGGGAAATCAGGGAGGAATATCATAGGAGGGTACCAGCAGTTCTGAAACCTGAGCTAAATTCACATAGCAAGATGTTAATCATAAATTTCTAGGAAGTTCCAATTAATACTTATAGTTTCAATGCATTGAACTGGAACATCAGTGGAAAAACAAACAAAAAAATTGCAAGCTTGTAATAAGATACACCACCCAAAGGCCAATGTGGGTTGTCTTTACTTTCCCAGAACCCAAGGAGATTGAAGCTTGATCCAGTTGAAATTTCTTACAAAACCACAACTGGACTAGCCAAATGTCTTGAAACAGCTGATGTTGACCAAAATCACACCCATCAGTGGTTAGGAAGCTCAAGGATAAAGGCTGAAAGTGAAGGCTTCATCCAAGCAGCTTGAGACCAAAGCTTAGTGACCCAGAACTACCAAGCTAATGTGATGGAAAAATGAGTAGATTCAAAATGGTGATTTTGCAATATATTTTGGCAAAAGAATGTAACAGGCTCACAAATCAGAAAAATTTGCTCATTGAAATCACAAAAAAATATGGCATCTCAAGGTGATTATAATATGTGTTGATATTATACAAATAATATCAACACATAAAAATTGGTGTTGATATCATGGAGAGTAATGTTAGTGTGTTTTTGTATGTGGTTTATGAGTTCTGTGTTGTTTGTATTTATGGTCATGTATGATGTTTCTTTGCAGGTGCTGTTCTTGTTGGTTCTCTCTCTCTCTCTCTCTTTCTCCCTCTTTGCTACTGCTTGATGGGGCTGGGGTTATCCCAGGTTACCGGTCCTAAAGAAGTTATTGTGTAGAGCCGACCAGGTCCACCAGTGCTCTCCATTGCTGGCAGTCTTGTGCCAGCTCCTCTGCATCCTCCAAGGTGACATCAAGCCTCTGGGGTGTCCTCCTTAATCATGTCCAGCTATCAGGTGCTGGGCTTGCCACAGGACCTCTTACAACTATGTGAGTAGTTCCTTTAAGTGTGGATTTTAGGTTGTGCTAGTGTTTACAATGTTGATGATGACTGTGGTAGTAATGGTGATGATGATGATGGTATTGTTGAAGATGTTTCTTCTGTCTGTTCAAACTTCCCACTTTTTTTGGTCTCTTTTTCTTTTTGCTTGTTGATTGCCTCCTTCAATTTGGTTGCTTTCTTGTCACCTTTGCTATATGACATGTTTGAATAGTTCCAAGTTGGGAGGAAAATGTTCTGGAGGTGCTTGCCTTTTTGTTCTCTAGTTATTGGGTGGATTTCGGTTGCTGTTTCTGGTAGTAATGGGTGGCCCTTGAGAATAGTGTTTCTTTTGTTGTTGCTTCAACTGTTGATGTTTTTGTTGCTGCTTTCATGGCTGCTAATTTTACCATTACAGTTGCTGTTGCTGATGTGGTGATGGTATCAGGAGTAGTGGAGGTTTCCCTTCTTCCCTCTTTTGCTGTGGACAGAAAACCTTAAGATGGTCTGTGTCATCACACACAAAAAATTTCTTCCTGTGTGCAGATATCAATAAAATTGCAACCAATGGATATTTTTGGCATGCTGTTTTCATTATTTATTTCTTTACTGTTAATGCTGGTGGTGGTGGTAATGATGGTACGAGGGACGTTCAATAAGTAATGCCCCTGACCCACTTCCCATAGCCGTAGAGCAACGACACTTGGCAAAGTTATTAGTCTTTTTCTACATAGGAACCACCCAGAGTTACGCATTTCTCCCATCGTTTGATGCAGCTCTGAAGACCGTTTTTGTAGAAGACCCCAGCTTGGTCCTCCAACCACGACGTGACTTCAGAAATCAAGGCTGCATCATCTGGGAAATACTTTCCTTTCAAAATCAACTTCATGGCTGGGAAGAGGTGAAAATCAGAGGGTGCAAGGGGAGGAGTTCATAGTTGCACGCCTGTGCTTCTGATCTGGCGACACGCGAGTTGTGGACCGGAGCGTTGTCCTGCAGGAGGAGGATGCCTTTGCTGATCTTGCCCCGCCTCTTGATTTTGATAGCTTCTCTTAATTTCCTCAAAAGTGAAGCATAATAGGCTCCTGTAATTGTGGTACCCTTTGCCAGGAAATCTGTTATCACTACTCCGTCCTGGTCCCAGAAGACTGTGAGCATAACCTTGTCAGCAGAGGGCTGCACCCTTGCCTTCTTTGGAGGAGGTGAGTCACGGTGCTTTCACTGCATTGACTGGGCTTTGGTCTATGGATCATAGTGATGGACCCAGGTTTTATCCTGTGTGATCAGTCTTTTGAAAAATTTTGACTCATCTTCTTGGCACATCTCCAAATTCATCCTCGAGCACTCAACGTGTTCTTGCTTCTGGAAAGGTGTGAGCAACCTGGAAATCCATCTGGCAGACACCTTTTGCATATGCAAATGGTCATGAATGATAGTTTCCACAGACCCGGTACTAATCTTGACCTTATGGGCTATTTGGCGAATAGTTATGCGTTGACCTTCCAAAATGGCAGCCTCAATTTGACGGACAGACGTCTCATCAATGGCAGAAGGGGGCGACCAGATCTGGGAGCAGTTTCCACAGAGTTCCGACTATGTTCGGATTCACAATGCCAGCGTTTTACAAGGTCATATGATGGGGCATCATCACCATAAGTTACTTTCATTTCATCAAAAGTCTCCCGTGGTGTGCGTCCTTTCAAATACAAAAACCAGATCACTGCTCGACACTCAACAGGCTCTATTTCACACTTGACTCAGTTCAAACACCTGTAAATCAGAAACCACAATTAGTTCAGAGCTGTAATTCGCCACTTAATCTATAGAGGTATAAATAAGTGCACATGCAAAATTTCAGCTAGATCAAACAACTGCAAGTGGGTCAGGGGCATTACTTATTGAACGCCCCTCATAGTTATTGTTTTTGCATTAGCATCATTAGCAGGTGTGTTAATTTTGTTTTTGTACCTCTCGTCTTCATTGTTATTATTTCTGTTGGCACTAAGGCAGTGAATTTGCAAAATCATTAACATGCCAGACAAAAATTTTCAATGGCATTTTGTTCATCTTTATGTTCTGAGTTCAAATTCTGTTGAGGTCAACTTTGCCTTTCATCCTTTCGGAATCAATGAAATAAGTACCAGTTGAACACTGGAGTTAATGTAAGTGACAACCCCTACCGCAAAATTTCAGGCTTTGAGCCTATAGTAGAAAGGATTATTTCTGTTGGCACTGGTGGAGGCAGTACTTTGGTTTAATGTGTAGAAGGCAGTGTTAACATTGCTGTTCCAAACCATGTTTAAATTCCTCTGGTTTTCTGTCGAATATTTCAATGTGACGCTTAGAAATTTTTAAAAAAGAAATACGTAAATTTCACACTTTTACATATTTCTACAATTCTATCCCAAAAGGTGAAAGTACAATGAAAGTGAGGAACTCCTCAGAAGCTTGGTCACTTTACAAGAAGCACAGAGTAAACAGTTGTAAACATAGTCTTTTGAAATAGTTAAAGCAGACAAAATTTACAAGCAACTTGAAGTGACGTGTTATTGATAACAAAACAACAACTGGCACTTAGCCAACAATTTTGAGGGGTCAGGATTAATCAATATCACCAGCCTCAGTACTTGACTGGTATTCATTCATTTCATCGATCTTTAAAGCATGAAAGGCAAGTTGACTTTGGCAGTGTTTAAGCTCAGGAGAAATGCTACGAAGCATTTTGTCCAAGATGCTAACAATTCTGCCAGAATACTGCCTTAATAATATTTTCTTACCATAGACATGAGGCTTAAAATTTGGGATGGGGGACAGTTGACTAATATTTATTTTGACTCCCAACAAGATGAAAGTCAAAATTAACTTATAACAACTATTTCTAAAATATGCAAATGGGGGTGAGGGTGAGGGAGTTGATAATATTTGATCCCAATACTTCACTGGTACTTTATTTTATTGATACCAGAAGGATGAAAAGTAAGTCGACCTCAGTGGAATTTGAACTCAGAACATGAAGAGACGAAACAAGGTATTTTGTCTGATGCTTTAACAACTATATCAATCCACTGTCCTTTGGTCACTAGTACTAATAACTAAGACAAAGAGAAAATAGAAAGTTGATGAATTAATAACAAAGAGGAATTAATAAAAATGATGAGTTTATAACAAAGATGAATTTATTTACAAAGAGATGATGAACCGGAGTGGTTTACTTTGGTTTTAATGTTTTTACAAACACTAAAACTTGAATGCATTCACACTAAGGCCTAAGAGGGGCCATCCCAAGCCTGGCTCTGAGTTCATTGGCCTCTCGAATCTCATCTCGGCCCCCTCTATGACCTCTGTCTCTGTCTCTCTTGTCATCACGGTCACGGTCACGCTCACGGCCTCTATCCCGGTGCCTGTCAGTATCTCGGTTGCGTTCTCTGTGATCCCGTTTGGCTTTCTTACTGCGTTTCTTTCTGAAATTTTATGAAAATATTTATAAAAGTAGCAAAAATATGAAATAGAAAGTTAGATATAGCATATCTGTATATGTGCTTTTGTTGGAGAAAGAGGAACGAGTAGATAGAAAGAGAAAGAGAGATATTATAAGAAAAGGAGTGGAAGTTATGAGAGGGAAGAAAGGAATATGAGAGAAAAAGGAGAAATGAGGGAAAGAGAAGAAAGTGCCAATGGGGGAGATAGAAGAAAGATGGAGTGTAAGAAAGAGGGAGAGTGAAGGCAGGAGAGAAATGCAAATGTGAGTGAGTGTATGTAAGCTTTAGTAGCAGGTAATAAGTTTACAGTGAATCAAGCCAGTAACCTGTCTTTTGGCTTTTGTTAATTTGGTATGCTACAAAGCTCCATTCTATTTACATGTAAATGTAAAATTAATTTTCACTCAACATTTGTATTGATATATATATATTGTTAGTTTGTTGTTTTTAACTATTTACATTTCTGATTAACCTTTTCAAATATAGAAATTACACAATTTGATTTTACTTTTTTTTTCTATTCTCCAGATACAATGAATAATATTGTGTTGTACCACCCAGTAAACCTAAGTGAAAGGTGATGCTTTGTGAAGAAAGACTTTGTGAAAAGTGTTGTAATAATAATAATCCTTTCTTCTATAGGCACAAGGCCTGAAAGGGGTTTAGTCAATTTTATCAGCCCCATTGCTAGACTGGTACTTATTTTATAGATCCCAAAATGATGAAAGGGAAAGTTGATCCAAGTAAAATTTGAACTCAGAGCTTAAAGAGGGATAAAAATTCCACTAAGCATACTAATGATTCTGTCAGCCTGCTGCCTCAGTAGAAGTAGTAGTAACACTAATAATAATAAAACTTTGGCAATGCGAAGTGAATAGAGTATAATCTACTGAATGCCCAAAGACAGCATAAATAAGATGAGAAGAATGGCTGGACATTAAAAGGTGTAACTTGATGTATGTTGAAGAGGAAGCAGCTATACTGTTTTGGCTGCACATGATGTATGGGTGACACATGTTGGGTAAAATATGCTGGCAGTGAAAGGTGTCCTTGTCAAGTGAAGGACTCCCAGATCAAAAGAAGAGCAAGGTTGATATAGGAAGAAGTAATCAGAATGTTGAGCTTCAGATATGAGAAGATATATAATTTGTGCTTCATTTCTGCATGGCAAAATGAATATTATGAAGGTAATGGACTACTTATCCTGAATATAGTACATAAAATAAGTAATGCATGTACACATCTGCACTTCATGGCCCCTTGAGTGGTATGTCCATTTTCCAAATGCTGATGGAGATACTACATTAGTGTGGAATATAGTATTTTCTCACCTGTGGCTAATGATCTTACTGTTTGAAGGCCTTTCTACAATCAATGGAATAAATGCTTGTATTTATTATGCCACTACCACTCATGAAAATGTTATCCAAACTTAAAATCTTGCTCCCACCCCATCTCATATTTGTTTCAACAGTATTAACACAAACAAACATGTCTTAGCAAACACACAGTAAAAAAATATTTTGCTTAACAAACATGATAAAGTAATTGTCATCAAATAAGCATAAGATAAAAATAAACAATCAACATAAAGTTTAATGTTTTAGTTACCTGTCATCATCTCTGTGCCTCGTAACTGAAAAACAGAAGCAAACATTTTTCAGTCAACATCTTTAAATTTGAAAGTGAATTCATAAAGTAGATAACATAACAGCTTATTGCTTCAGATTTTAGCCAATCCATTGTCTATTCTAAAATGGCCAGTAAAACTCCGAAGTTACTTCTATGATGAGCAAGACACATTTCCAGAAGAAAAGATAAGAAAGAAATGAAGAAAAAAGCAGAAGCTGAAACATAGCTTTTAAACAATCGAATGGATTTGGTTGGCTAACATGACGGTGTTATAACATCTGACATGAAAAGGACTAAGTATAGCATATGAGAGAGGTGAGGATACCAGACAGTAAGCGAGAGAATACTGAATGAAAGTGTGCAAGAAGAAAGTGTAAGCAATGACAAGTATTTCTCAGACTGATGGTTAAGGCACTTATTTACTTAAAACTACTGTTCCACCTAATTAGAACTCTAAATGCAAACAATGAAATATAATCATACTTTAATAAGAAATGTTTAAACATTAAAAGGTACTTACCAGGTGAACGATGGCGGCGATCTCTGTTTCTAGAACTACTTCTTCTTCTGCTAACAGGGCTTTTTCTATCTCTGTAAAAGTAACAAATTAATGAATTGTTACAAAAATACTCTGGTTTGGTTAGTGCAACAGATAACAAAAACAGTAAGGTACTGTAAAAACAAGAGTCAACAAATTATATCCTGGCATATGGTAACAAATGTATCAGGTGAGGGCCTATACATGCGTTTAACTCCCAGTAGTACTGTCTACTTTATTATGAGTATATATTACAGAGTGCAATGGCTCCCTACTGTGAAATAGTGTAGAAGTATATTAATGAGAGTCATAGATTATATGCTTCTAGACATCAGTCATGGAGTTTGTGGTTAATACTCTGTCACTAGAACTGTACTGTAAGCATGACCAAGATACTTATTTAACTCAGAACCACTTCAATCACCTAGCTGCAGTAGGTAAGTAGTTGAAATGGAGTGGTATGGTTTACAGTTGTAAACATTACCAGTAACACTTTAAAACTGATCAGTGTTTTGTTAACTTACTATGATAACTTTATGATTTCCTATAAGTTTTGGCCACAAATAGAAGTGCACACATAACTACCTTACTTTTAATACTACTACAATAAATTAAGGCTCCAGGATTGAAAATTAATTATCTAAGTTTTGATGTGCAAGACAATACGAAACAGAACATACTGACAGTTTATTATACACCATGACCACATTCTAACCCATCTAATGTAATAACATACCCACCAAACAAAATTAAATGACACTATTTATATCGTGTTTTTCTATTTAACTGATTACTTATTTCAATGTCTGCTCTAGAAACACAAAAATTACAAGTTTTTTTTAATCAATGACTACTGAGCAAAATAAATTTCTTTACAACTTTTACAAGTTCTATGGATATTAAATACTCAGTTCACTTTAGCAGCTCTATTTGATATGATCAATTGTTTATATATAAAAACAAAACCAGCAACATGAGTAGTAACATAATTTTTTCAGATATTCATGGCTATAATAGTTAGTAGTGTACAAAAGACATCCTAATACTGACTATAAATTGTTCTCTCAGAAAAAAAAATCCCGTTCATGTAAGTATGACATGCACAATAGAGTATCACATATGTAATATGGTGAGTTGAAAAACTTCCATTAACTGAAATCCCCTTTGCAAACTAAACTCTCTCCAAAAGGTCTTAAAAGCTAAAAATCTCTTCTCTCTATATATAAACGGCAGTTTGTCTGTGTGTGTTTCTGTGTGTCTGTTTGGTTGTACCCTCACCCTGACCACGGCTTTCAACCGATTCTGATGAAACTTGATACACACATAGCCCAATGTCATAATTCATAACTAACGCAGCGAAAATTTTGAAAAGTTCCCCCAGTTCTGAAAAAAATTGATAAATTCGACATGGGGTCAAGAATCAGAAACACAAACCACAGACTGTCTAGGGGGCGCAACTCGGCCTTTTTAACTCTGACCTACCAATCCACTTCAGGCGTTCTCAGTTTCCTGTTAAACTCTGCTTCGCAATGTCCATCAATAAATCCCAAGGCCAAACGCTACAAGTCGCTGGGTTACATTTGGGCGAACAGTGCTTCGCCCACGGTCAACTCTACGTGGGCTGTTCACACGTTGGGAGGCGCAATGATGTTTTCATGTTTTCGCCCAAAGGGACAGCTAGGAACATCGTATATACAGAGGTATTCGAGTGAAGACAAGACATTGCAACGTCTACATGCACCTTCGTTCCCTGGAGGGAAAGGACTACATTGGGATTAGTCGTTGCCTACTAGGGGCTCTTACATACCTGGGCAACGCCGGGCTATGCTGCTAGTAATGAATAAAAGAGATAACTCCAACAATATCAACTAATACAGAGTTTCATAAAATTTGGGAGTGGATCTTGGAAGGAAAGAAGGAAGGAAAGAGGTGGTAGGCAGCATTACCAAATAACTAGAAGGACAACTGGATGACCGGTATGGTTGACTAAGAGTGAAGCAGAGAGGAACAGGCTGGTGCATGTCTTGCAATGTGAGGATCAGAGGTGTGAAGTGTTCAAAATCACATGAGAGAGAACCAAGATGTCAATGGCGAGAAATATATTTGAAATGATGAAGGCATACATGTCATCATTATGGAAGACAAGAAAGTGATATAGAATTGCTAATATGAGAGGCTGTTAAGAGCATGGAGAATGCCTGGGATAATGAGGCACTACCTTATGCTGACCTTAAAGAGAGACCAGCAATTCAAATTGATAGCAGTGAAGTAACTAAGGCAATCGAGGACAGGAAGAGAGACAGAGAGAAAGCAGCAGGCCCATCAGAGATAATTGCAGAGATGCTCAAAATATCCAGTAAAGGATTACCACCTAAATAGTTAATCAAGTTAAGGCATTTGAAAGGGTATCACAAATAATGATATTGTGGTCACTAGGGAAACTAAGCATTGAGGAAGAGTTTGTGAGAGCCAAACAAACCAGGTACAAAGACACAGTAAATAAAGTGGGAGTCAACAACGACTTCAGTAAGGAATTTAGTGTGAGGGCTAGGTATGTAAAGAAGTTTTATAGAAATGTCCAATGGAAAAGCATAGTTATGTTTGAATTAGGATATGACCTGACAGTTATAAACATTACTAGGTGTGGTGTGTATTTAAAAAAACTGTACATGATAATGAAATTAAACTTGAGAATTAAGTATGTGGATGGCTGCTAGAATGCAATGAAAACAATATTAAGGGGTGGAAATGCTTAAAGAGCTACATAAAATGGAGTTGTGTTTGTGTAAGAACTAATATTTGTTTGTATGTATTAATTATAAGGTAAAAATAAAAAAATAGGAAATTAGTTGTTAATAGTACAGATTTAGATCATAAATACTTGCTGTGGCTATAAATATCTAAAAAGAATGTTCAGAGGTTTAATTAGAGGCAAACTGAAAATAACAATGTAGGGGAGATGATGGAGCTAGGAATAAAGAGTAGTAAAAAAAATTTTAATTATAAGTATCGATTGACCATGTTTAGGTATAAATAAAAGTATGAGTTAAGAAGCTAGTTTGGCATAAAGTGAGAGGGAAGTATATAGTAATATTATGTAATTAATAAATATTGAAGTAATAGGAGATTCAGTTCTATATTTAAGAGATAAGGAATTATGCACATTATTTACATTATTTACATTTGACGGATATTTGTCCTCATTTTGTTTGTTGTTAACATGTTTTGGCTGATATACCCTCCAGCCTTCACCAGGTGTCTTGGGGAAATTTCGAACCTGGGTTCTCATTCTTAAGGTATTTTTCGATGTTGTTGTTATTATTACTATTATTATTCAGGTCACTGCCTGGAATCGAACTCGGAATCTTGGGGTTAGTAGCCCACACTCTTAACCACCATGCCATATGCCTATAGGCATTAAGAATATACCAAAAAAATTTTTTTATGAGTAGTGGGTGCACATAAGTATACAAAATAATTCATATATAATATCATATAAAAAAAATATAAGGGAAAAAAATTTGTTAGTATATACTAATACATTAGAAGAGAACATATCTGCAAATTAGTATACATAGGTATAGGTATTCTAGTTGATTTTTTACACAGATATAGGTATTCAAGTTGTTTTATTTGAGGGTGTACATGAAAGAAGGAACAGCGTACAAAAAATAAATAAATAAATAAATATACTCATACTGGTGCAAAGAGAGAGAGAAAAAACCCCACACACACATATATATATTTATATGTATGTATATATAGTGGTAAATATATATGTGTGTGTGTGTGTGTATGTGTGGAACATGTATATGTATTAAAAATACATATTAGTGGTAACATTTAGCACATAATATAAGCACATAAGAAGAAGAAGAAAAATCTGACATAGAAAGGCTATATATACAACGTATAGAAGGTGGTAGAGGCCTTATACAGCTGGAAAACTACAATAAAATAACCACCATAGGACTGCAAAAATATCTACTTCAGAAGGAAGGAAAACTGATACAAATAGTGGCAAAACACGAGCAAAACAAAAAACTGTTCTCAGTATTTAAGGAAGCTGACAAATACAAACAAGAAATCATGCCACCTAACAAATATGAAGAAGAAGATGAAGAAACAACAAAAGCTATAAAACAAATGAAATCTAAACTAAAACTAGAACAGCAACGAACCATGATAAAATGATGGCAAGAAAAGCCCCTTCATGGCAAATACTGGACTAAACTAAACGCAAAAGAAATAGACAAAGAAAAATCCCAGCAATAGTTGAGAAGCTCAGGACTCAAAGCAGAGACAGAGGGATTTTTAATTGCAGCACAAGACCAAAGCCTCCCCACCAGAAATTACCAAAAACACGTAATGAAAAGAAATATAACAAGTAACTGCAGAATATGTGGAGATGGACAAGAAACAATAAATCATATTATCTCTGGCTGCCCAGTCCTGGCTAAGAAGGAATATATTCACAGACACAACAGAGTTGGGACCTACATACACTGGAAGCTATGCCAACATTACAGAATAACAACAGAAAAAAGATGGTATAGGCACACACCAGAAAAGGTCACAGAAAACGAGAAAGCAACCATACTCTGGGATATGCCGATACACACAGATAGAGAAATTAAGGCCAACAGAGCAGATATAGTTGTCAGGGATCATGAAGAAAAAAATGCTTTCTAATTGATGTATCAATACCAGCAGATGACAACGTGTCTCTAAAAGAAATGGAGAAACTTTCAAAATACAAAGACCTGGAAATAGAGGTAACCAGAATGTGGAATCTAAAAACAGAAGCAATTCCTGTCATAGTAGATGCATTAGGCATGATAAAAAAATATTTAGACAAATACATACCAAAACTTACAAACACATATAACATACAGAAAATTGCACTACTAGACACTGCACACATCCTATGCAGAACACTTTCCATACAATAACCATCAGAGCATCACAACAAATCACAGCACATACCCAAGGCACACAGAGCTGCGCTCGGTAGTGAAGTGAAAGCACGCTATAAAAATAAAACTACTGAATAATAATAATAATAATAATAATAATAATAATAATAGATATACACACACAATGACAAATAGGACTAATATACAGAAATGCACACATGGTTGTAGGCAAGTTGGACACCAAGAGGTATTATATGTGTTTGCATATATCAGGCATAAAATGTAATTAAATATCAGGTAGATTGGCAAGTAGCATAAAACAGTATTAACATAGGTAAGTGGAAGAGGTTTTTTGTTAAGGACATATTATGCAAATAAAATAAATTTTAAAAAATTAATAATTAATAAAAACTTTTAAAACTCCAAATATGCTAAAATATTTAATAATAAAAAAATCAGATTTGGATTTTCAGTCTCTTCAAACCATTTTAGGATAATCTCTTTTAACAATAAGAAACTGGACGTACTCTATAACAAAAAAACTTCACCAAATATACCTAGCAACTCCAATAATTCTATGACTAACAACTACTATTATAATAACAACCAAAACTCCATTATCTCTAATAAATATAGACATAACAACATAGTACCACTCAATAATTTAAATTGTGAAGTAGATAGAAATTGCAAAATGAAAGAAGTAGTATACCAAGCAATCATTATTACTCATAACTCCTAAATTTATATACATTGGTTGCACAAAAAATTCTATAAAATCACAAATCAATAATCACAGATCTTCATTTAATGACCCTAGAAAAGAGAATAATACAGGTCTATCTAAAAAAATTTGGCAACTCAAAAGAAACAATATTGATTACTCAATATCTTAGAAAATCCCTATCTTCTGCTCCCTCTTATAGATATAATAACAAAATTTGTAGGTTATGTTTGGGAGAAAGCTACAATATGAGAATGAATGGACATCTGGTTAATACTAGGGATGAAAAGTTTTTTTCATGTAAACACATGAGCAAATACCTTTCTATTAAGCTCAAATAATTCTTACCCAACCCCTTGAATTTTTTACTAACATTCCTATTTCTAATATCTTGATCTTTTAAAAAATATCTCTATACATTAACTCTTTCTATGGAATTCGATTACTCATCACATCCTCTGCACATCATATTATCTTACACTATATTGTGATATATATTTGTTTGACTCTTCCCTCTAATAATTACATGACCCACATTTTCTCCAAATCTCCTGACACCTCCCTTTCTTTCAATATATTTTCTATAATTTCCTTTAGTATATAATATACCTATATTTTTTGTAATTCATTTTATTTGCATAATAATAAAATTAACAATAACATTAAACACCAGGAATGTACAAAAAAAAGACTTCCTCATATACCGAGGAGGGGGGATCTCTAGAAGTAGTAGATAGTTTCCGTTAATTAGGCAACCAAATTAGTAGTTGGGGTGATTGTTCCAAAAGCATAGCTGCTAGAATAAGAATAGACTGGGTGAAATTCAGAGAGCTACTACCTCATTAATAATGAAGGGCCTCTCTCTTAGAATCAAAGGCAGATTGTATGAAGCCTGTGTACAAACAGCTATGCTACATGGCAGTGAGACATGAGCTGTGATTATTGAGGAAATGTGAAGACTTGAAAGAAATGAAGCTAGTATGCTTCGCTGGATGGGTAATGTCAGTGTGCATATACAACAGAATGTAAGTGATCTGAGAGAAAAACTGGGTATAATCAGAATCAGATGTAGTGTGCAAGAGAGAAGACTGCGCTGGTATGGCCATGTAATGCATATGAATGAAGACAATTGCATCAAAAGGTCATTATCTCTAATTGTAGAGGAAACATGTGGAACAGGCAGACTCAAGAAGAAGTGGGATGAAGTGGTGAGAAAGGATCTACAGGTGTTGGGACTCACAGCAAGGATGACAGAGGATTAAGACACCTGGTGGCTTGCTGTGCTAGAAAAGACATCAAGCTAAGTAAAAGTGTGGTTGCCCTTGCATACAGCCTTGTCCCCTGCAACCTTCCCAGTTGAGCATCTCTAATCTTGAGGGCTCATAGGTGCTGGTGGCATGTAAAAAGCACCTGTGTTGGTGCTGCATAAAAGCACCCAGTACACTTTGTAAAGTGGCTGGCATTGGGAAGGGTATCCAGCTGTAGAGACCATGCCAAAATAGGCATGAAACCTGAACAGCCCTTCAGCTGGTTAGCTTCTGTCAAACCATCGAACCCATGCCAGCATGGAGAACAGACGTTAAATGATGATATAATGATGATGGCGATGATATGTATATGTGTGTATGTATACATGTGCGCATGTGTATGAAAGTTGATATTCCACAGCAGTCAGTACTTGAGTGAAACTTAGTTTTATGATGTTAACATCCCTTGTTGATATTAAACTGGTTACTTTGCCCTTTTGTAGATTGAGGAATAAAAAAATAAATCACCGACCTAGGGTAGTGAATTGATGGAACTGTTAGAGTACTAGGCAAGATACGTTGTGGTATCTGTTGTAGCCCTTGTGTTTTGATAGCAACTACTGTAACAACAGTAGTTGTAGCAACCCAAAAGCAGTGACAATTCTGTTGGGAGGAGTGGAGACTTGCTAGTGTAGGCAACTGCTAATCTTCAAATATAGAAAAAAAAAAAATTCTTTTAAAACTTGCTTAAGCCTGTGCACACAGACATAATGTTAACCCAGAGGAGACCTAATCTAGCTTTGAGGTTAAGAAGCCACATAACTGAACTTAATTCCTCTGGTTAGGAATTCAAATTTATTTTCCAATCTAAAAATCTGTAGTCAACAAATGACAAGCAGTACCTTCTGTGTGGAGAGCGACTTCTGTTTCTTCTCCCTCGTGGGGATGGGCTTCTGTAACTTTTATCTTCTTTGTGACTCCCTCGTTTCCTTTCTGGTGTTGGACTACGGCGAGGCTCCTGAATTCACAAAAACGACAATGCATTTTTATTCCTGTTTTGTAAGCATGGAGGGCATGAAGGGAAGGTTGTATTAAACATAACTAATATGGCTGAGGATGACTAGTAGCCTGGCCCAGTAGGAGATCCAAGCTGTAACAGCTAGAGGGAGAGAGATCTGCACAAGCACTATGCTGTATGTTATTTAAGAAGCAAGAGATGATACAGGTGGTGGATCAAGAGGGGATAGCGACAGATGGAGGTAGAGCAGAAGGTAGAGAGTGATGGACAGGAATGGAGGTGCAGTTTGATGGGAAATATCAATATGGGAGGGGGAAAGAAGAAAGAGATAAGAGTGGCTCAGGGATGATAGTTCGGGGAGAGACGATGAGCAAGGTATAGGAACAGTGGGGAGGGAGATGTAGAGGTACGTAAGGGGTAGCTATAGTGAATAGGCATAGTGAAGGTCAAAAGAGGGCACTGGGAATGATAGTAGATTCAAGATGAAGATGGCAGAAGAAAAGAAGAGGAGGAATAGCATGTGAGAAAGGATGATAATAAGAATGAAAGCTGGAAGTGGAGAGAAGGAAGGAACTGGCAGTACAAAAAACTAGGGGATGTAATGTGTGTCAAGGAGGGGTGGTTTTTGGGTGAAAGGAGCAGGGAGATGAGATGTGGTGAATGCTTGAAGAAGTATGAGTGTAGGGACAGCACTCAGCATATGGGGAAAGGAGGATGAGTAAGGAGATGAGATGTGAAGGTGGTATGGGTGTAGGGACAAGGTCCAGCACATACAAGCATAGGCAAAATTTTTTAGAACCTCATATTTGCTCTTATGATTGGGTCTTCTCAAACATGGCAAATCACAAATCAGCTTGGTTCTTTGTTATTGCATCCATGAAGCTCTGCATTTTTACTTCATTCCATGTCTTCCTGGGGTCTCCCTCTTCTAGAACATCCAACCACTTTAAGCAACTAGTATTTCTTTACTCAGCTGTCTTCATTCAAACACATCACATGACCAAATCAATGCAGTCTTCTCTTTTGCACACTACATCTGATTGTGCATAATTTCTCTCTCAGTACATTAGCACTTTGTCACACAAGCACACTGACATTGCACATCACTTGGAGAATACTAGTTTCATTCCTCTAGTTTCCACATGCCCTTTCTATTCAGATACTACATCTCATGACCACAGAGCATTGTTGTACATACACAAGTATCATACAATCTACCATTCACTTAGAGCAAGAGAAAGATGTTTGTTGCCAACCAGGATAATAGCTCTCTGAACTTCCTCCATCCTATTCTTATTCTAGCAATGAGAACTGTTAGAACATCCCCCATCACTGCTAATTATATTACCCAGGTACAGAAACTATCAACCACCTCCAGGGTATTTGAGGAAATCTATTTCCCATGTTTTCTTAGTATTTATTGCTCTTGTGCATCATCCACATATAGTCTACATTATCCATTAGCTTTCCTGTTATTCCACCGCACCACTTATGTGTCCATAGTTTGCGCTGGGTACACTATATGGGGTTCTTGCCAACACCTTTCCTACATATTGAGCAGGGCTATTGACCTGAAGGGGATAGAGACCAGTCTGATTTCCTGCTTACTAGAATTTGGGTCTTTGTTAAGTTAACTTTAAGGCCCTTTAATTCTGGAATTTCTTTTCGAATTCTGTTACAGATTCTAGTATAAGAGAGATCATCACCATATAGTTATTCCCAGGGGCAACCTGTCTTAAATTCCTTTCTCCTCCATTATGGCCTAGAGGACAATAATGAATAGGAAGGGACTGAGAATTGAGGCCTGATGAATTTCTACTTGTATTCTAAATTCATTACTGAACTTGTTAACTCTTACTTTACTGACTGCACCCATGTATATGGCTTGTTCTAGGCTGTATCCCACTCTGCCAGATACTTTAAGTATCTCAGTGGTAATTCTTGATGGACTTGTTGTGTTACCCTTAATTGCCCTATCTATCATTAACTAGGATAGCTGATCCCTCTCTCTATTGGGTCAATGTTAGAGAGACTCCCTTGCTCTCATGCCATTTCCACATTTAACCTTCCCAGGCGAAGAATTTACCTCACAACATAGACTGGTAGTTAATGACTTTAGGATCAGGACTAAGAGAATGACCAGAAGACGACCAACGTGGAGAAGAAGGATCTGGAAGCTTAAAGATCCTGCGAATGGACAGAGACTTAGGGACATATTACTTGAAGCCTTTGACGAAGTAGAAGGGGATATAGCTTCACATGGGGTAGAAGACAACTGGAGGTCTCTAAGGGACAACCTGCTGAGAGCCATTGACCAGATCTGTGGCTGGTGCAAAGTCGCCTCTCGACCCAAAATAACGTGGTGGTGGAACAATGTTGTAGACAGGGCTATTAGAGAAAAGAGACAGGCTTGGAAGGACTGGGAAAATGGTGGTAGCAGGGAGTTGTATTAGACTGCCAAAAGAGAAGCTAGGAGACAGGTTTATTTAGCCAGAGGGGAAGCAGATAAGAAAAAATTTGCCAATGTTCTGCGCCGTGAGGACCAAAGACTTGAGGTATTGTTGCAAGACAGTGTGTGAGAGAGAATCGTGATGTGGTAGGAGAGAAATGTATTCGCATGGATGATGGCTCACTTGCGCTGAATGAGGATGCAAAGAGAGAGGTATGGAGACACCATTATGAGAGGCTGCTAAATAAAGAAAATGAATGGGATAAAGAGAGTCTGCCTAATGTCGACCCAACAGAGGGACCAGCTATCCGAGTTGACGGTTCCTTAGTAGTTAAAGCAATTAGAAGCATGAAGACAGGGAAAGCCCCAGGCCCATCAGGAATTACTGCAGAGATGCTTAAAATATCTGGTAGTGTCGGCTATAGCCTAGTCACCCGTATAGTTAACCAGGTGATATACGAAGGAGTCATATCCAATGACTGGTGTAGCAGCACCATAGTCAACTGTTACAAAGGTAAAGGTGACGCATTAGATACAAATAATTACAGAGGTATCAAGCTTTTGGATCAGGTAATGAAGGTTACGGAGAGGATCATAGCCCAACTTATTAGGGAGAGAGTCAGCTTGGATGAGATGCAGTTTGGTTTCATGCCAGGGAAAAGCACCTACGATGCCATATTTCTGGTGAGACAGCTGCAGGAGAAATACCTAGCTAAAGATAAACCCCTATACTTAGCTTTTGTGAACTTGGAGAAAGCCTTTGACAGGGTCCCCTGATCCCTTATCTGGTGGGCGATGCAGAAACTGGAGATTGACGAATGGTTAATAAGGGCTGTACAGCCCCTTTACAGAGAGGCTGTTAGTAAGGTTAGGATTGGCAATGAGTATAGTGAAGAATTCCTGGTAGAAGTAGGCGTCCACCAAGGTTCAGCCCTCAGTCCCCTTTTATTCATCATAGTCCTCCAGGCAATAACAGAGGAATAACGGGTTGCCTCTAGGAGCTTCTCTAAGGCGATAACGGAGGAATTCAAGACAGGATGCCCCTGGGAGCTCCTATATGCTGATGACCTTGCTCTAATTGCTGAGTCACTATCAGAACTAGAGGCAAAGTTTCAAGTGTGGAGACAAGGATTAGAATCGAAGGGCCTTAAAATCAACCTAGCTAAAACCAAAGTCCTAATATGTAGGAAGGCAGAGAAATCACAAACACCTTCAGGTAGATGGCCCTGCTCGATCTGTAGAAAAGGCGTAGGTAGAAACTCTATAAGATGCACCAAGTGTAAACTATGGACACATAAGAGGTGCAGCAATATCAAAGGAAGGTTAACTAGGAAGATAGTTTTTGTATGTGGCAGTTGCTCAGGAGCAATAAACACTGAAAATGCTCAGAGACCAACTTCTGCTACATTCCAGGGAGAAAAACTAGAAATAGTTGATAGTTTCCGTTACCTAGGTGACCAAGCCAGTAGCGGGGGCGGGTGTGCTGAAAGTGTAACTGCTAGAGTTAGAATAGCCTGGGCAAAGTTCAGAGAGCTATTACCTCTGCTGGTGACAAAAGGCCTCTCGCTCAGAATAAAAGGCAGACTGTATGACACATGTGTATGAACAGCCATGCTACATGGCAGTGAAACTTGGGCCGTGACTGCTGAAGACATGCGTAAGCTCGCAAGAAATGAAGCCAGTATGCTCCGATGGATGTGTAATGTCAGTGTTCATACTCGACAGAGTGTAAGTACCCTGAGAGAAAAGTTGGACCTAAGAAGCATCAGTTGTGGTGTGCAAGAGAGACGTTTGCGCTGGTATGGTCATGTAGCGAGAATGGATGAGGATAGTTGTGTGAAAAAGTGCCACACCCTAGCGGTTGAGGGAACCTGTGGAAGAGGTAGACCCAGGAAAACCTGGGACGAGGTGGTGAAGCACGACCTTCGAACATTAGGTCTCACCGAGGAAATGACCAGAGACCGAAACCTTGGAAGTATGCTGTGCGTGGGAAGACCCGGCAGGACAAGTGAGACCATAACCCGTGGCCTCTACCTGTGACGTAGCCAGTCCAATTATGCATACCTTTCCTTCTTATGACACAAACCCTACTTGTGTAGACCTGTTGAGACAAGTGAAAATCAAAATCGAAATCGATCAACATCAATGGAAATTGTAGCAGTGATACCAGTGCCGATGGCACGTAAGAGAACCATCCGAATGTGGCCGTTGCCAGTGCTGCCCCGACTGGCCTCCGTGCCGGTGGCACGTAAAATGCACCATCCGATTGTGGCCGTTTGCCAGCCTTGTCTGGCACCTGTGCAGGTGGCACGTAAAAAGCACCCACTACACAAATGGAGTGGTTGGCGTTAGGAAGGGCATCCAGCTGTAGAAACACTGCCAGATCAGACTGGGCCTGGCGCAGCCTTCTGGCTTCCCAGACCCCAGTTGAACTGTCCAACCCATGCTAGCATGGAAAGCGGACGTTAAACGATGATGAATAGTCTTAAAATCAAAAAATTAAGTTAGGGAAATTCTTCTTTGTGAATAAAAATACCAGACTTCTGTAACTGTTTTCACAGGATTTTTACAGCTGGATACCCTTCCTAACACCAATCACTCAGCAGAGTGGACTGAGTGCTTTTCACATGGCACAAGCACAGGAGAGGTCAGTTTAGGCAAAGTTTTTACAGCTGGATGCTCTTCTGAACACGAACCACTTTACAATGTGGACTGGATGCTTTTAAGTAGCACCTGCACTGACAGGGTCACCAAGTACTTGCAAGAAAAAAATAGAAACTCTTTTGAGAGGAGAGGGGGCATTGGAGAAGGTGATCTTGTATCAGATGTTGAAAGGTTATAGTGAGGCAGAGAGACAGAAACAGGTGTCTTGCTGTAGAAGATGTACAAGGTTACCCAGCTAGGGAGAAAGAGATCAGGAATGAAGACAGAAACAGGTGTGCTACCGCAAAGGAAATACATGGTTACCCAACCTGAGGGAAGTGCAGGAGAGAGAGAGAGAGAGAGAAACGGCAGGATAGAGATGGTGGCAAAGTGCCAGGCATACGCAATGATACAATGAGAGGAGCATAGGTAAAACACACAAGTCAGAACTAGCAGAGAGCAATGACACAGTGGCACAGGGCCAAGAGGACAGGATTGGGGAATGAAGTGGAAATGTGAGGAAGAGAAGAGATGTAAGTTGGTTTACTGTGGTAGAGTGTGTGAGAAATTTTTCGTGTTAAGTGTGGGTGGACTATTGGAAATGAATGACAATGCTTGTATGACAGTGACACATTTACAAGTAACATACAATGTCAAGACAAGGACACACACACATACATATATATATATGTATGCAACATGCTTCTTTCAGTTTTTGCCAACCATATCCACTCACAAGGCTTTGGGCAACTCGGAGCTATAGTAGAAGACACTTGCCCAAGATACCAGACAGTGGGACTGAACCTGAAACCATGTAGTTGGAAACCAAACTTTTTAACCACTGAGGCATGTCTATGTCTAAAAAGTGATACTTTACAGCATTTAGGTTTCTTAAATGTTCATCCATCTAAAGAACTAACAAGGCTGAATGTTGCTTAACTTTGGTGACTAGATGAGAACATGATATGGTTGTAAGCAACCATATGTTATTTTTAGATAACAACTGAAACAATTACTTACAATAATTTCTTCTTCTTCTGAAGACTCTACATCTTCAATGTCTTCCTCTAAAGCACTTATTCGTGGTTCTAATTGATTCGTATCTTCTAGCACACTCCTTTTCTGTGAAATACAAATAACAATTCTGTCATGTATTTTTTCTCAAGTCAAGTTTCAAAACATTATAATTTAGTCAATTCATTAATAAAACTTGCAATTGCTTACTTCATCAAAGGACAATTTCAATTTTCTACACAATTTAATGTCATCATTTACATCTACATGAAAATTTTAATTTTCTTTGTAATAACATACCTCAGAGATTTAAATATAAAATTTATTCAGATTAATTTTAAAGTATCTTCAATTGTTGAATTTTTCCATTTTTTTTTTCGTGTATACATATGCAGCCATTGTATAAATTTTCATGTATATATATGCAGCCATTGGCCATTGGCACAATACAGCCACCTGACTCTTTTCCAGTTTGTCTTACTTTACTGTATGTAGGACATTCAGTTATAATAGGCAGACAGAGCATCCAGCCATAAAACCATTCCAACAAATAAAACAATTCAACAATGAAGAATTCTAAAAAATTTTTTAACCCTTTAGTGTTCAGATTACTGTCAGATGTTCTATCTCATATAATTTTGTTAAGTTAATTACTCGTTTCTTCCCCTGTTTAATCTCGTCTTTATTATCATATCTCGTCCTTCTGTCCCAAACAAAACTTTGCTTACTCGTTTCTCCTCACTTCCCAGTCTGTTCAATTTAATTCTATCACCATATTTTTGTCTCTCTGTCCCCAAACTAAACTCACTTCCAGTTGCAGCTTATCTGTTTAAAAACTCTCGTCTCATGTCATCTCTTTCCATTCCTTCGCCAAACGATGTCCGAGAAGCTAAGCTAAAAGTCTTTCTCTCTCATTTTCCATTCTTGTATGCATTTGCCTTTAACACCTTAAATGTATTATTTACTAACAGCTTGTTATTTTTCATGAGCTAACCATTGAAAATGTCCCCTCAAAATATAATTTTTAATTCTATCTCATAATTTCGTTAAGTTAATTACTTGTTTCTCCACCTTTTTAATCTCATCTTTATTACCATATCTCGTTCTTCTGTCCCCAAACAAAACTTTGTTTGTTCGTGGTGCACCAGCCCTTTCCCACCCCCACCACCAATACCGGATATCTCTATCCTATTGTCCCACCATCTACACCAGATATCCCTTCTCCCATCACCATTACCGGTGTCTATTCTCACACATATTTCACTGACTATCTTAGGTTTCGTTCTGTTGAGAAATTTGTTACCACCCCTTCCAGTTATCTCTTCTCCCAATTCCCCCTCTTCACTGGTGCTGTTCCCTATATTCCTGCACTCTCTCTTATCTCTCTCCCTCATTTCTCTACTAATGCAACCAGGTATCTGCCCACCTACTTAACCGGTTATCTTTCGTTCCATTTTCATTCTGTATAGAAACACGTCAACTACTACCCAGGAATTTTCCTTGGCATTATGAAGTGAAGGAGAAGCTATTTGGTTGCCCATGTGTGCTTATTCCTGTGTGTGGGTGTGCTTGTGTATATATAGGAATGAGCATGTTTCCTCTCTCTGTCTGAACCCTTCCCCGCTGGTGGTACTCTCCATTATTCTTGCAATCCCCCTCTACCCGGGCAAACGCAACCAGTTTCAGCTGACTCCCTCCTAATCTAACATTGGAATATCCATATTTTGCTACCCCACTTGAATCTACATCATTCCATGACCATAATGCTTATGCTTACAACACTGCTAACACCAGCTCCTACCTCCAGTAAGGGTAACAATCTTAACACGCCTGAATGCTTATCATTCGATGACCATAATACTTATGCTTACAACACTGCTAACACCAGCTCCTACCTCCAGTAAGGGCAACAATCTTAACATGCCTGAATGCTTGAATGTTGTCAGGTCGGAAGAGAGAACAGATGAAACATGCCTAACAAACGAACACCACCACAACAAATCTCTTCTTTTCAGGTGCTGAACAACATCCCTCCTCCCCAAACTTCACCCCACATTCCCTTCCCAGTTTTCAGAGTTGGCACAATGAAAGGTAGGTCTAGTGAGATTGTAGAGATGCTTGAAAGGAGATGGGTTGATGTATGCTGCGTACAAGAGGTAAGCTGGAGAGGAGCTTCAGCTAGGGTCCTCACAGGCAAGGCACATAGGTATAAAGTCTTCTGGCAAGGTAACATGGATGGTGTCAGGGGTGTAAGCATACACCTCACAAAGAAATGGGTGGATAAGGTTATAGAGGTTGTTACAGTATATGATAGAGTGTTTCAGCTCAGGCTAGTCCTGCAGAATAGCACAGCTATTATCTCCACCTACACCCCACATGTGGGGCTACCAAATGATCAGAAGGACCACTTTTATGATACCCTTCTACAGGCTACCTGAAAGACGAGTAGCAGTGACCTCATCTTTGTGGCTGGAGACTTTAATGGGCATGTCAGGCAGGAATCGGGTATCTTCACTGGAGTACACGGTGGCCATGGTATTGGCACCTGAAACGATGAGGGAACCAGGCTATTGGAATTCTGTGATGCATGTAACCTTTTAATCTGCAACACTAACTTCAGGAAGCCAGACAGCCACCTGATAACCTATCAATCAGGGGACTCTGCTAGCCAGATTGATTTCATCCTCACCAGACAGCGGGACGCAGGGTTGCTTTTAAATACAAAGACCCTGCCGGGTGAAGAATGTACCTCCAAGCATAGGCTAGTCATTAGTGACTTTAGGCTCGAGGCCAGAAGGATACCAAGAAGCAGACCAATCCAGAAAAGTATTTGGAAGCTAAAGAACCCTTCACATGGTCAGAGATTTAGGGACATCCTCATCAAGAAATTTGAGGAGAGGGAGGAGCTACAGACATCGGACATAGAAGGTAGCTGTAAATTCCTACGGTACAGCTTGCTGAGTGCCACAGACCAAGTCTGTGGCTGGTGCAAAGTCCCTTCCAGACCTAGAGTTACGTGGTGGTGGAATAGTACAGTAGACAAGGCCATTAGAGCAAAGAAACAGGCCTGGAAAGCCTGGAAGGATGGGGGTAGCAGGGAACTGTACAAGGTAGCCAAAAGGGAGGCTGGGTGGCAGGTATACATAGCCAAGAGCGAAGCGGAAAAGAAGTTTGCCAATGTCTAGCGATGTGAGGACCAAAGAACTGAGGTATTTCAGATTGCAAGACAGTGTGTGAGAGAAAATTACGATGTCATAGGAGAGAAATGTGTCTGAATGAATGATGGGGCACTTGCTTTTAATGATTCTGAAAAGAAAGAGGCTTGGAGAAGCCATTATGAAAGACTGCTGAATGTGGAGAATGAATGGGAGGAGGAGAGCCTGCCAAATTTTGACCCAGAAGAAGGACCAGCCATCCGAATAGACAGCTCCTTTGTAGTTAAGGCAATTAAGGGTATGAAACCAGGTAAAGCCTCCGGCCCATCAGGAATCAATGCTGAGATGCTTAAAACAGCTGGCTATGTGGGCTATGGCCTAGTCAGCTGCATTGTAAACTAGGTAGTTCATAATGGAGTCATACCCAATGACTGGCGTAGCAGCACCATAGTCAACTGCTACAAAGGTAAAGGTGATGCTCTAGATAGAAATAACTACAGGGGTATCAAACTGCTGGATCAGGTGATGCAGGTCACGGAGAGGGTCATAGCCCATCTCATTAGGGAGAGAGTCTGCTTAGATGAGATGCAGTTCGGTTTTGTTCCGGGTAGAAGCACCACTGATGCCATATTCCTGGTTCGACAACTGCAGGAGAAATACCTAGCTAAAGATAAACCCCTATACTTAGCTTTTGTGAACTTGGAGAAAGCCTTTGACAGGGTCCCCTGATCCCTTATCTGGTGGGCGATGCAGAAACTGGAGATTGACGAATGGTTAATAAGGGCTGTACAGGCCCTTTACAGAGAGGCTGTTAGTAAGGTTAGGATTGGCAATGAGTATAGTGAAGAATTCCTGGTAGAAGTAGGCGTCCACCAAGGTTCAGCCCTCAGTTCCCTTTTATTCATCATAGTCCTCCAGGCAATAACAGAGGAATAACGGGTTGCCTCTAGGAACTTCTCTATGTGGATGACCTGGCCCTCATAGCAGAATCACTACCAGAACTAGAAAAGAAATTTCGGGTGTGGAAGCTAGGTTTAGAATCAAAAGGCCTTAGAGTAGCAAAGACCAAAGTTCTAGTAAGTAGGAAGGCAAACTCACCACACACCCCCTTAGGTAGGTGGCCCTGCTCAATCTGTAGAAAATGTGTAGGTAGAAACTCCATAAGATGTGCAGCAACATCAAAGGAAAATTAATCGAGAAGATAGCTTTCGTGTGTGGCAGATGCACAGGGGCAATAGACACCACAGATACACAGAAAACAGATTCCATTACACTCCAGAGGGATAAACTCAAAGTAGTTGATAGTTTCCACTACCTAGGTGACCAAGTTTGTAGTGGGGGTGGATGCTCAGAGAGTGTTACCACCAGAATAAGAATAGCCTGGGCAAAGTTTAGAAAGCTTTATCCCCTACTGGCAACAAAGGGTCTCTTGCTCAGAGTGAAAGGTAGATTGCACGACGCATGTGTGTGAAATGCCATGCTTCATGGCAGTGAAACATGGTCTGTGACTATGGAGGACATGTGTAAGCTCGAAAGAAATGAAGCTAGCATGATCCACTGGATGAGTAATGTCAGTGTCCATGCACAACAGAGTGTAAGTGCCCTGAAAGAAATGTTGGACATAAGAAGCATCGGATGCAGCATGCAGGAGTGACGTTTGCGTTGGTATGGTCATGTACTACGGATGGATGAGGAGAAATATGTGAAGAAGTGCCACTCTAAAAGAGGTAGACCCAGGATGACATGGGACGAGGTGGTCAAGCATGACCTTTGAACGCTGGGCCTCACAGAGCCTATGACAAAAGACCAAGACCCCTGGAGATATGCTGTGACTGTGAAGACCTGACAAATGAAGTGAGTTCATGGCTCGCAGGACAACCTGCTGTGCTAACCTTGGGTTGTAGAGTGACCTGCTGTACTTGAGGAGACCTATTGAGTCAAGTATGTCAACATCAACATCAAAGTAAAAATCAAATGGAAATTGAAGTTATGATACCCGTGTCGGTGGCATGTAAAAAGCACCCACTACACTCTTGGAGTGGTTGGTGTTAGGAAGGGCATCCAGCTGTAGAAACACTGCCAGATCAGACTGGAGCCTGGCACAGCCTCCTGGCTTCCCACACCCCGGTCAAACCATCCAACCCATGCTAGCATGGAAAACGGATGTTAAACGATGATGATGTTATGCATATTTATTCATTGTTTTGAATTAATCATGTATTAACTTGTAGTTTTGAGACTTCAATGATGCAATGGTTTAATTTTAGAAGGATATTAGTGGGTGGAATATTTGGGCCAGATATGACCAGATTAAATGCTAAAGAGTTAGATAAGTTTGCACCAATAGAATAAGTACCAGTACTTTAAAAAAAATAAGTACTGGGATCAATTCATTCAACTAAAATTCTTCAAGGTAGGGCCCCAGTATGGCTACAGTCTAATGACTGAAACAAGATAAAAGATTTCCACTGCCACATGGTTTTTGCTTCAGTCTCTCTGCATGATACTTGAACAAGTGTCTCTTCTATTATGGCCTCCAGTTGATGAAATTCATAAGAGTGGATATAGGAGACTAAAACTGAAAGAACTCCATTACATATATATACATATATGTGTGTGCCTTCTTGCCTTGACATTGCACAACAGTTAAAAATGAGTGTCCTTGTCATAGAAGTGGTGTCCTTATTTCTAATCTTCTGGCTATGGGGAAACAGCTGTGAATTGACAGCATGAAGGGCATTTGACTGCAGAAAATCTGCCTTAATAAATTCCATCTAACTCATGCAAGCAAAGAAATGTGGATGAAAAACAATGATGATATTTAGACTTTAATTATTTATCAAGAAGCTATATTTTCATCTCTTTCCAGATCCATCTCAGGCACTTCACCCTCTCTTCTATAATGTGAGTAGCCATATACCTTCTCAGAAGCAAGAAACCTGTTTTGTTCTGGCCCCTTCACTCACACTTTAGTCCCTCATTCCATAGCATAAAACCGTTTAGGTCCCTACTGTAGCTCTACTTAGTCAAAGAAGATTCTAGTCTTTCAGGCTGCATAACAACTTCACTAGTGATGATACTACAAAAAAGTACTCAGTAGATGC
Organism: Octopus sinensis; assembly: GCF_006345805.1. NCBI lineage: Eukaryota > Metazoa > Mollusca > Cephalopoda > Octopoda > Octopodidae > Octopus > Octopus sinensis. The sequence continues at coordinate 100,304,305 of NC_043003.1, read as the reverse complement.
AGTAAAATGGTTGGCATTGGCATATGTAAGGGTATCTAGCTGGAGCATGATGTCTTCAGACTTGCTGGCTCCTGTCAAACTCTCCAACCCATACCAGCATGGAAAATGGTAATTAAATGATGCTGATGATGATTACCTGAATGCGGGGCAAAATAATGTCATAAATTCTCTCTTCTCTCAAAAGTTCATCTATGAATTCATCCATGTGCACAATTTCAAATTCTAATAAAATATAAAATGAAATTTAAATGAACAAGAAATAAAAATAAATGATATGAAATATGGGAAATAAAATTTTTCTCAATTTGGTTCTAATTGCTATTGTAATATGAAGGTATTTGAAGTTAAAACTGTGAGTGACAAAACCAAGTTGCCAGTGTTGTCTCATCAACTTTACTTCAACTTTATAAAAAGAGAAAAAAAAGATGAGTTAAATGATGGTGCTTTACACAATTTGATTTTAAAATCCTGTATCATCATGTTAAAGAGGCTCAACATCCTTCAACTCTTCATCTCACTACTTCTTTTTCATACCCTCAACTGCATTGGATAGATTTGTAATGGGATAGGTAGCAAAAGGTTTTGTTGATAATTAAGTGTACGTTGTCGGGTGTAGCAGATGGAGAAAGGCATGCTGGACAACATCAAAGGACAATGAGGAAAGCATCAGAATATAGTTTAAATAATTCACTTGATCAACACTTGCATTTACATTTTGGATACACAAAGTTTGATTTACAATATCAATGAAGGCTGCTACATAAAGTTACCAACTGCTTCAAGTTGGCAAAGTAAAAAAAAAACAACAGAAGTAGAATGTTGATTTGATGAGAAAATACATGGCATATTTTGTGTCTGTGTATGCGTTGGTCATTTGGTAGGGTCATGTTGCTTTTCTATTCTGTCTGTTTGTGTTCTGCTACTGTGTTGTGTCATTGGCTATCATTGTTCGCTAAGTGGCTCTCTGTTGGCTGTTGCAAGCTGACTGCTTATCTTGTGCCTAAGGAAACCGTATTTATAACAGTCATCCTAGAGTAGTAGAATAGATGCATAGGAGTAGTTTCTACTTATCTAGGTCACCTGCTGTCCAGCTGAATCTTCAGTAACACAGCTCAGGCCGGAGGTCAAATGGAAATCCATCCATCACTTTTTGACAAGACAATTTAATAGTTTTGCTATTAATACTGAAACTATTATCTCATATATACCTCACATACATAACATATATATTATGTATATACATATGTACACAGCTGCACACACACACATATACATGTATATATATATATATAAAAGCTTGGCCGGGCTTAAAAGTCATATAAGGGCATCCACATGGCAACAATCATGATTCATTTCAGTAAGTCTTCTTGGCAAAGGCCTTTCTTGTGTAACGAGGATGCAGCTGTGATATATACATATATACATATAAATATTATATACCTATATATGCATATATATTATATACCTATATATACATAAATATACAATGTGACCTAGTGTGTACCGTTGGCGATTTTTCTTCCCTCTGTCTTCCCTTCTCTGGATCTTTCCTTCTATGTTTCTGACGAAGAGCTTCGCTCGAAACGTTAAACCCTCCTTCTTTTCTGAGCATCCAATAATACTATATTTGTTCCACGTCCTCGCGTTGTTGTGTTTTTTTGTGCTTTCTTGTTTGGATTAACTAAATATATATATACATACATATATATATATATATTCACACACACACACACATATATATATATACACATATACATATATATACATATACAAACACATATATTAGAAGGTTTGGAGGTGATGTACAGGTATTATATATTAGATGAAATAAGGTACTCAGAAATCTGGATGGTTTTATAATTACAGATTTTTATTAATATGTAACATATTTTTATAAATCATATATTAGCGCTTACATCCACTCTAGTGGATTCTTCAGATTTGAATTTTTTGAGAAGATTCATCTCTTTTTATAGTATTATTGAGTGTGTAGGGGTGGAGAGAGATATAGGATAGTAAAAGAGGGTGAGGAATGGGGAGAAAGTGAGAGAGAGTGTGTGTCTGTGTATCTGAAAGGAGTGTCAATGGAAAAGAGAAGGAAAAAAAAGAAGGAAGAGAGAAGAAGAAAAAATGTGTTTACATCTATACAGCTGGTCAGTTCTTTCAATAGAAAGTGATTCTTGGCCTTTGAAAATGGCAAAACCAGGTGGCTACTCCAAGGGAGTGGGGTTCTTGTTTTGATAAAAGTTATTTTTCAAAAAATTGTCTGGATTTCTTTTCATCATTGTCCAGTGAGAGAGTGTGTGTGTGGGTGCCTGTGTATCTGAAAGGAGTGTCAACAGAAAAGAGAAGGAAGAAAGAAAGAAGAAAAAAATTGTATTTACATCTATACAGCTGTTCAGTTCTTTCAGTCCAATGTTTGATTCCCATGCTGGTATGGGTTGGAGAATCTGGATGTAAGATTGTTTCTATTTATGTATATGCACATATGTAAAGTAGTGTGTGTGTGTTTAATACAATTTACTTTACAAAATTAGTCCTTAATCCAGTACAAATCATTACAGAAATATTTTCAGCCATTCAGTTTGGGGGAGAACTTTGTTATGAAGTATTTTTCCATATTTTTTTCTGAAGAAGGTGTCATTCCTTGGACATTCATAGAAGGGAAAGGTCTTAAATTTTCATTCTCCACATGTATCTAAGTGTTTACTCAGTGGAATCTTTCGCAGTTTCTCCTGTCGGATATGTTGTCGGTGAATTCTGATTCATTGGCATAAAGAATTTCCAGTTTCGCCTATATAATTCTCCTTGCATGTGGGGCAGGTTATGCAGTATATTACGTTCTGCGGCTTGCAATTCATGTCTGCATTTACTTTGAATGTGTGACCACTCTTAAATTTTATTTGTTTGTTTCCCCCTATATATTTATAGATGGGGTTACTGCAGATCCCACATCTACCATCTCCACACTCGTTTACAAAGAATTCAGTTTTAGTTTCTGATGAGAATTTTGCCCTATTAGTTGTTTCTTCAGGTTTTTCTCTTGGCGTTTACTGTTTTTTATGCAATATCTGTTTAATATGTTTCCCATTTTGAGGCTTTGTAGGACTATTTGTAAGTTTGGATGTATTATTTGAAACATGTTGGTTACTCCAGGGTTGTGTGTGTTTATGAAAGGAATGATGTTTTCTTTGTTTTTCGTTTTTGGAGTTCTGAGTTGTGTGATGTCCAGTTTCATTGCTCTTTGAGATTCCATTTTTTATTAATTTGAGTGGGTATTTCTGTTCTAGTTGGAAGTTTTTAAGTTCATTTGGCATGTTTGTGAGTCGGTCACTAAGTTGCATATGTGTCTTGCAATACTATATGGAATGTTTCTTTTTATGTGGGATGGGTGGCAGGAGTAGAAATTTAAATATTGGTGTGTGTCGGTGTTTTGTAGTAGTAGATGTCTGTTGTGACGATGGAGTTATGTATCTTGATGTTGATGTCTAGGAAGGGAAGTTTGTTGTGGCTGGTATCTATCATGAAGTTAATAGATGGGTGCAGTATGTTGAGGATGTTGTGGAATGTTCGTAGATCTTCTTCTGAACTGTTTCAAAAGATAAAACAGTCATCGAGGTAGCATTTCCACTTTTTCTTGATGTCTTCTCTGAAGTCGTGTTCAAAGACTTTCCCTATTTCATCTTATATAGTTTGTTCTCAAGGAAACCCATCACTAAGTTGGCATATGACGATGCAAATTTTGTACCCATAGCCGTGCCCTTTATCTGTCAGTATGTCTTGTTAAATGAGAATGTGTTTTCTTCAAGAATTAATTGGGTGGCTTTGGTGATAAAGTCTATTTTGAAACGTTTATCTATGAGTGCCCTGTATCTTTCTACCCATTGTTTTATCGCTTCCAGATCCAGGGTGTGTGGTATGTTTGTGTATAAGTTTGTGTATAAGCTTGCAAGTATGGTGTTTTCCGGAACCATATTTGGAATGTGTGTGAGGAAGTCTATGTCACCCCTTATGTAGCTTGGTATCAGTGAGCATAAAAGTTTGATGAGTATATCTATGAAGTGGCTTAGTTGCTGTGTCGGCGCCTGGGGCCTTGCTACTATTGGTCTCATTGTGAGGTCTTCAGGTCTTTGTATTCTTATATAATGGTTCCTCTGTTCCTTTATGGCTCTCAGTATTTCAGAGCTTTTATGAACTTTAGGTAATCCATAAAAGTTGCTTTCTTTGGTTCTTGAGTTGCATAAATAGTCTTTCTCCTTGTCTGTAAAAGAGTCCTGGTATTCATCAACTAATGTTCCAATTTTTTTTAATGTTGCTTTCTCTGTTTGCATTTATGTGTGTTGAGAGGGAATTTGGAAATTGTCTCTATGTATGAGTCTAGGTGTTTGTCACTTCCCTTGTAAGGGGTGAAATGGGATTGTTTTCTTCTGATTGAGCTATCTTCTGTTTCCTTATTTTCAAAGAATTCCATAAGGCAGAGGCAGCAGCTAAAGTTGTCTATATCAGTTTTTAGTTCTATGAGATTTGGAGTGGGTGTGGGTGTAAATTTGAGGCCTTTTAGTAGTAGGTTCATTTCATTTTCGCTAAGTTCTCTTTTAGATAGGTTTAATATTTTGGCGTCTATGTGCTTTGAGCGTTCATTCGGAATTTTTGGTGTGTTGGGTCTGGAGTATGGTTGAAGTATCCTTTCCCTAAAAAAGGGGTTGTGTTGTTGCGTCTCCAAATTCCATTTTCAGGTCTTGGATTTTCTTGTAGAGGTAGGAGTGGTCTATATGGTCTGTATGGGTTGTTTTGTCTGTGGTAGTTGTTTTCTTCCCATCTTCTGTGTTTGTTGGGCCAATTTCCATTCCTGGGATTCAGGTTTCTTTGTGGGTAGTTGAATGGTTCATATTGTGTGTTTGTATTGTTTTGATAGTGGAGGTTGTTTTCTATCCATCTTGCAAATTTGTTGGGTCGCTTGGGGTTGATGTTTGTATGGTTTGGATTTCCTCAATGTTTGTTGTAGGTTATGTGTTGATTTATATCTACTTGTCTATTGCTCCATGTGTGTATCCATTTAGAATGTCCAGCGTTATGTGTTGGTGGTTGTTCATATTCTGTTTGTTCTCTCCAAGTGTTATAGGTTGTTGGTTGTATGAGTCGTGTTTGTCTTGCTGTCTTTGTGGGGTTTTGGGTCGATGGTCGTATTTCATATTGTGTGTGTCAGTTTATTAGGGGGTTTGGCAGTGTAAAGAGCGGGTTTTTGGTTTGTGAATAAAGATGACCAGCTGTAAAGATGTAAACGCATTTTTTCTTCTCTCTTCCTTCTTTCTTTCCTTCTCTTTTCCATTGACACTCCTTTCAGATACACAGACACATACCCTCTCTCACTCTCCCCATTTCTCACCCTCTTTTACTATCCTATATCTCTCCCCACCGCTACATCTGTGCATGATGCAGTTGAACTAATCTGTGAAGTGTTTGGCCCTTGCACTGCCTTGAAAAGTACTTGTGGTAATTGGTATCAGCGCATTGAATCTGTTAATTATTCCCTGGAAGATCAACCTCGAGGTGGGCGCCCAGAAGTGATTGATGATGATGCATTGTTGTAAGTCACTGAAGCTGATCCAATGCAAACTGCACGTCAACTTGGCGATACAGTTTGGCGTCTCCCATGTCACAATCATCAACCACCTGCATTGTCTCGGCAAGGTCAGCAAGCTTGGAAAATGGGTGCCACATGAATTGACTGAAGTGAACAAACAAGCACGTGTCACTGCATGTCCAAAGTCTGCCATGGTGAAGCCGAAGACTTGATTGGTTGGAGTCAATAATCACTATGGATGAAAAGTGGGTACTGTACTCTAACGTGAGGTGCAGACGATCCAGATGCAGCAACGCTCAACAGCTAAAACCTTCGCCAAAAGGACCGCTTGTACAAAAGAAGGTTATGATCTCAGTTTGGTGGTATTGCCGTGATGTGATCATGTTGGATCTTCTCCCACGCAATACCACCATTGACAAGATGGCTACTGCAAACAAATCGACAGTTGTGCTGGCCGAAAAACACTCAAATTTGAAGAAGATAATTTACCACCAAGACAACGTGGCAGCACATCATGCAAAGAAGATGTCAGAGAAGCTGAAGGAGGCGGGCTGGGAGATTATGGTGCACTCACCATATTCTCCTGACTTGCCCCTTCTGACTACCACTTATTCTCTTCCTTGTAACGCATGATTGGCGATACAGTGTTCGTAAACGAAGATGGGAAATCATTCTTTTACAACTTTATTGATTCAAAGCCATGCGATTTCTGGATGAAAGAATTCAAAACTTTGCCTGAAAGATGACAAAAGGTGATCGATAACAAGGGTGATTACCGTTTGGATTGATTGTTCTTTGTTGTTTTTTTTAATTGTTAATAAAGTTATTATGTTAAAAGTGTCGAAAAACTTTCCTACCAAACTGATATATCTTACATATTAAAAGGCAAGTTTAGTGTCTGTCTGTGTGTTGTGTGAACCACTTCTATTCTTAGAATTTTCAACCGAATTTCACCAAATTTGGTGTGTGCTCTCTTCCACTAAGGATGCTTTTTCTTGTAATTTTTTCCTTGAAATTCTGCACCCCCAACTTAAATAGACTACTCTCAATTTGCCTAGGATTTGGATTGAGCCAGCGAAAAAATGTGACACACACCCAGCTGGAAAACATCAATAATGTACTTTGTCAGCTGTGGCGAGCTCTTATCGACTGCTTGCACAGTACTGCCAGTAGTATTCACTTGTGAGTTACGATTTGCCTGTTTTCACATGAGCGCTCTTTTTCATATAATTATTCCAACTTAAACTAGCCACTTCAAAGCTCTTACCCAAAATTAAAAATCCTTTGTTCAGTCTGTTTGATTAACATTTTTGCCAGCTACATTTTACTATTGAGATGGGAGGAATATGTGATCAACCGCAGAATATCATAGAAGGAACTTTGGGCTTGGGAACAAGCAAGAACATCCTTCCTGATCAAGTCTACCTTCGACGTTCTACCCTCACCGGCGAACTTAGTCCAGTGGAACATAAAAACAACCGATGAGTGTAGATGCAGAGAGAAAGCGACGGTTAGACATGTTCTGTCAAACTGCAGACTAGCACTAGAAAGGTACACATGGCATCATAATCAAGTCCTTGGCAGCATAAGCACAGCACTCAAGGAGAAGATCGAGAGGTACAATAGGGGAAAGTACCCAAAAGTGGAAAAGCTTAGGAAAGTATACTTCCAGAAGGAGGGAAAAGGATATAAAACCAGGCCTACAAATAAAATATACGAGATAGACAAAAGATAGAAGGGATACTGGGAGGTGGCCACGGATTTGGAAAGACAAGTAATATTTCCACTAATAAAAATGACAAAAAGACCAGATTTAGTCCTATGGAACAGGGAACGGAGAATAGGAATTTTGCTAGAACTGACAGTGCCATGGGAAGAGAACATCGGCAATGCAGAGGTACGAAAGGAGAAGAGGTACGAAAAACTAATCGAAGAGTGCAGAGAACAGGGATGAAATGTCGAGTATTACCACCTAGCAGTGGGGGCTAGGGGCTTCATTGAAAGAAAAATGACAACTCTATTCAAAAGAAGATTTGTTTTTTCTAGCTTGGAGCTGAGAAAACTAATAAGGAGAGTACAGGAGGCGGTCGAAAAAGCCAGCTTCTATATATGCTGAAGTGAGAAGACCAAAAATGGTTTGAAAGTCATAACATGCCAGCGGAAAATAACATCACTAGGTGAGGCAAGCTGACACTGAATTAGCTTCGCTGACTGACAGGTGACGGTCGTTTAGAGAATGCGTGGGCTAAGACTACGCGCCTTCATTGGTCAGTTAAAGTTGAGACAGTGTCACGTGACAACTTGCTGGGGCTGCCTGCTGGAGCCTAGCAGCAAGTATTTAAAGGGAAAAACTTTGACAAGTCAGTCAGTCGCCCGCTGACACTCGTTGACGCTACATTGAAGAGGCCAGGGAACAGAAGAAAGAAGAAGAAAGGAGACATGCACCCAACACCAGAGCTGAAGACACTTTTGAAAGGGGGTTGGTCCCACTACGTCAAAACAGTAGAGGAGTAGGGGCCGAAACCGGATGTGGTTCCTCCTGATGATGTCTTGAGCTAACTGGATCCTATAAAGGAGCTGTTGTGGTAGCAGACCACGAAACACGGTTGAAATTCCCCCCCATTCACCGCGTTTTTCTTAGGACTTCTATTGTGTAAACTTATAATTTTCCACCATGCCTCGACGCAAAAGATCCAATATAGGTCGGCAAACAAATGCTGCAAAGAAAAGTAAACGTATGCGTGCAAATGAATCTGTCAAGGATGCTGCCAGGAGGAACTCCCTCAATGAACTTAGGCTGGCTCAGCACAAAGAAGGGAAAATGAAGAGCAGCATTGTGATTGGTTAGCATGTATTGCTGTGCAACATTCAGAACGCCGAACAAAAAATTCTTCCTCTACTGCTGCTCGAGCTTCAGAGACTGCAGTACAACACATAGATCGACTTACTTAAGGGCTTTTGGTATAAGAGATTTCTGGTATAGGTGGTGGGAGCAGGAATGGGTGGGCACATCGCAGACAAGCAATGGCCAGCTTCACCTCAGGAAATATCAGTAAGAAGAGACTAGTAAGGCAGGCAGAGAGGGAGAGAGAGAGACTTGAAAGACTTTATTGCTGGAGGGAATCATGGCAAGTATGAGAAAGACATAAGTTATAAAACAAGGCAAGAATGTTTATGAATTTTAGAGAGAGGGAGAGATCGCTGAGGAAATCATGGCAAAGTATGGGAACACATGGGTTATGAAACTGGGAGAGAATATTGCAAAGCATTTAAGGAATTACGAGTTTTGAAAGTTATTTAAAGAATTGAAGTAATACAAATTTTGAAGGTTATTTTAAATCAAAGCACACAAGTTAGATGAATGAATGATGAGCGATTGAAATTAGGGAAATTTCTTAGTTTAGCTGGTCATTTCACATGGTGATGAATATTTGTACATGCATAAACCATTAAGAATAAGATGGAACAATACTCTACAGCAATCTGCAAAAGAACTAGTTTAAAGCTACTGGCAAAACCAATTAGTTATTTTAACTTTGTAAAAATTAACAGCTTACATATGCTGATTAGCATTCAGTAATGACTATGTTATTGCTACACACATCATTAATTTAAAGTTATTGTTTTGTTGTTTAGCTTCAGACTTATGATCGAAGGTGTAGCAGCAGTGACCATCTCATTATTTTGTATATTTTGGACTACATGTATTCATCCATTTTTTTTAAGATGAAAGGGTGTGATTTTAAGAAATTTGGATATTTCTAGCAGATCAAATTTCTATATAGAGACTTCTTTATTAGCTCATTAAATGAGGCATAGGATTTGTAATGCTAAACTATATGAAAAATTGTGCAGATGTAATCTGAGAGACTGGCTGGGCAGGAAAAATACTTGTAATGGTATAGACAACTGATGTGTGTTGTGGGAGGATCCTGAATTCCCCCCATGTGACTGAAAGTGGACTAATGGATTTCAATAAACAAGAACTGTGTGAACTGTCAAGACAGTTGAGTGTTGGTTGGCCACATTGGTTACTGTGTTAGTGCAATGTGTGTTGGTTTAATATCGTACTTACGTTTGAGTAGTATGGAGTGCATTCTGTGTGAACATAATTCTGTGATTTTATTTGGATAGTGCTATTTTACACCTGATGGGTACAAACATGCAATAACAATGTGAATGGATGATGAGTTTGGGGTGAAAAAAATGTTGTACACTTTATCTGTAGAGGGTATTTGTGGAAGGAGACCAATATGACTGGAAAGTAGAAGTAGTGTTAGATGTGTGACTATACTGGGCTTTACAGAGGGAACAAGTAGTCACATACTGGACAGTATGGAAAAGACAATAAGTTGATGGTGATGTTGAGGACCACTAATACATAATGATAGTGAAATTATTTATATTACGCACAAAACAAGCAAATAAAGAATTCTTCTCTTACCTCCAGATTTATTTTGTCTCCTCAACTTCCTGTAATCGTTATACAAAGGCTCCAGATATTTGAAGCAGTCTAAAGATGTTCCAACAAGTCTCATATACATTGCTCCTAGGGCACGCACATATCTAAAGACAAAATAGCAAAGTAAAAGTGGTTCAAGTAGAGACAATTCATCATCAGACAATCTATAAAATAAATAAATTAATTAGTTCAATTAAAACCTTTAGAAGTGAGAAGGCTGAGACCGTGGAATATCAGTATAAATGTAGAACCATTTTAAAATATATTTTTAGTTTTACTGACATACAGAATTCATTACATCATATACTCTATTATGTAAATCTCCTATAACAGTTTTTAATTTCACTCTTCAATACTTTTGAGGGTCAGTCTTGTCTTTCATCCTTCTGGAGTCAATAAGATTTAGTACAGTGCAAGAGTTTCAATCTACTGCAAAACTGAACTTGCACTTCATCATCATCATCATTTAACATCCGCTTTCCATGCTAGCATGAGTTGGACGATTTGACTGAGGTCTGGCGAACCAGGCTCCAATTTGATCTGGCAGAGTTTCTACAGCTGGATGCCCTTCCTAATGCCAACTACTCCGAGAGTATAGTAGGTGCTTTTACGTGCCACCAGCACGAGGGCCAGTTTGGTGGTACTAAATCCTTATAGAATTTATCATACAATCAACTGTACTCTTCTTTCTCTATAAATGCTTGGAACTGAGAGGAATCATCAAAGTTTCATATTTTACTAAAGAAACATTAATGATAGAAGCAACAGAGTGTCATATTGAATTACTCTAGAATATTAGCACTATAGCATAGTTATGGTGGCAAGATAAATGCCAATGGTGTGGACTCAGTTCCTAGTTGAACTGTGTTATTTAATCTTCCAATGATTTCAGATCACGTTAAACGATGATGGTGATGTTTGGTGATGGCCTATGGAAATTTTTGAGCATGTTTAATGGCCTTTTGTCCCTAACTGAATAAATGGTAAAATAGCCTTGAAATGAACAAGCTGGAACAATGATCTCTTGGTTCAAGCCTCCATTTACTTGACACCAATTTTGCATGCAAGCCAAGACTGGATGAGGGGTGTACTTGAGCCAGGATTTTACAGCCAGATAATCTTCCTGTCAAACTCTTTACTTGGATTTCAAGTATGAGATTTATTTTTATTTCATAAATCTTTAAAAGCAAAAAGCAACTAGTTATAATGTCAACAAGAAATATAAACATCGTTCAGTTTCATTCAAGTAAATCCACGAGCTCTCAATTTTCAAGGAAGCATATACACATGTTCACACAGAATTAAATGTTTGCTTCTATGTCAAGTTATATATAAAAACAACAAACTGAAGGATTATTCAATACCCTTAGTAGAGTACATATAAACTTTTACAAGGAAAAAGTTGGCAGTGACAGCCAAAACCCTCAACAATAACAAAATTCCTACATCAAATTGAAATAAGTCTTCTCATCATAACTTTCTATCAACTCACACCTTCTGCTACACCCACTTCCTACACAACTACTTCCCCTGTCTACATACACCACACTTAATTATCTTTCACATGGCTACCCCCACCCACAAAAAGATCCAACTTACTAAATAAGAATATATAAAACCAAAAAAGTACTCAAGTAAAGCAGTCTGATGAAAGCAGAAATGTTGATGTCATTGTCAACTTTTGGCTTCCTACAGTTTCCACTGACCAAATTCACTCAGAAAGCCAAGACTGAAACAGAAGACAAATGTCCAAGGTGCAGTACATGAAACTGAACTTGAAAGCATGTGGTTGCAAAGTGGACTTCTTAACCATACAACGATGTCTGCACCTATCACAGCCAGCCTGCATAACTTGGGTTATTATGTGTCTAAGTTTTGAAATATATGTTCTCTGGTTTTTAAATAATACCTTAATCTGGTTATTACCAGGTTCCATGTGTGTATGTACACACACACACACATATATACATACATACACTTGAGGTGACATTGGACTCATAAACCTCTATTTTACACAGTATATACATGTACTTGGCATACTGGATAAGATTGTTTTTATGCAATAAAAATTCCCAAATATACTCTATGGGTATTATACAATGACACTGTTAACCTATATTCTTTATGTAAGAAAATTTTTATCTGAATTTATAATTCAGTGGTGGTGGCAGTAATAATAGTAGTTGTAGTGAAGGTATCCAAGTGTAGAAAAACATTTCCTCTAAGTTTAACAAGGGATGTAATATCATCAACAACATCATCTGCCAAGCTGGAGGGCTGTGCCAAGTTCCAGTGTCAGCTCTGACATAATTTCTGTGGCTGAACACCCTTCCAAATGCTAACCAGAATACAATGTGTGCTGGGTGCTTTTTTTTCGTACCATTGATATTAGTGTGGTTGCCAAGTAACTTGCAAAACAGAAAACGGGGAAAAAACAGAAAAGGAAAAAGCTCCTGCAACTAAAAAGGGAGATAGATTTGAGAGGGTAGTGGCTTTATGTCAGGTGTTGAAAAGCTAAAGTATGGTACAGCACAGATGTCTTGCTATATATATATATGGCAAAAAGAAAATGGAGGATATACAAAAATGACATACATCAGCCAGTAGACATTCTACTATGTCTATTTATTCCAATACATAAAGGAGTAAAAGATCTGTGCAGCACACAGTCATTGCATGTGTATGTATTCTTATAATACTCCCTTTTGTTTTGGAATAAATAGACATAGCAGAATGTCTATCAGCTGATGTATGTTATTTTTGCATCCTCTCCATTTTCTTTTTGCCATATAAATTAAGGGTAAACCACTTTTTACCCCTGCTCATAAATGACACTCGATTGCGAAATTGTCACGCAATAACTAGCACTTGGGTATTAATAATTGGGCACACTACCAGCACTATATTGGATAGGTACTATCCCTTAGTTGGTTGGCTTCCCAACCTGTAACTCTTACAGAAATAAATAAATAAATATATCTCTTATGATAAAAGGCAGATTTTCTCTGCCTGTTCCCATGTTTCTTTTTAATACAATTCTACAATATAGAATTTCTTCAATTGGAATTTACCTATGATTTTTCCAAATAGATTCGATTGGGTCATGGTATATCAAGTTTTTTCAATTTGACCCCCAATTAAGCAAAAATTTGAGAAAATTCAATATTTTACGATTTGCCTCTCACATTTCAAGTGGTTTACTCCTGCTATTACCACCACACTTTCTCCTACTTTCTCTTTGCAAGTGTGAAACTATTAAAGTGAAAGTATTCCCTTATTATGTGAGTGTGTGTGTGTGTGTATTAGCAATTCGTATAAAATTGCATCAATGACTTGAACTTGAATAAGTGGTTTCACATAAATGGGGATAAATCAAAAAGGTTTGTTGTTAGTATTATTACTGTTTGACTATTGTAATCACGTTTGTTGGTTCTGCGCCAGGGAAACGTGTTGCATTTGTTAAATAATTGTAAACCGTAACCCTCCCCCTTTCGGGGCTTTGGTTATTGTTTAAAAATTGAATTGTGTCCCTGTTTGGGAAAATTGACAATATCTTTACCGTCTTTACGGAAGCATTTTTGTTAAAATGCCTTCGATAGAAGAAAGTCCAAAAATGAATTTCGCTGCAGGGTGGACAAGATCCAACTGATCGAAATTGCAAGAGACGGGCCTACAATTCCAGTCTGTTATATATTTTGAGTATTGTTATCACTAGCGATATCAAGATATAACTTTGTATTTTGTATTTTATGTGTAGATGTATATATATAGATGTACATGTAATATGTACACATATATATACACATATATACATGCATAATATATCTAACCATACACACATACGCACACACACATACATAGGGGCAGGTGTGGCTGTGTGGTAACAAACTACATTCCAAACACATGGTCCTGGGTTCATGTACATATATACATACATACGTGTGTGTGTGTATGTGTATTAATGTGTGTGTGTTATCTCTCTCTATATAAAGCTGAAGTTGTCTGTGTGCACCAGGTTTGGTAACCTTCAACTAACACTATCTCCTCCGAGACCCTGCGGCGCAAGTTGACCAAAATTGAGAGTATGATAGAAGGGTTGCTTTTCCTTCCGTAGAAGATAAAATTCAAATCGGACCATGTTAACACCAAAAATTATTTACATCAAAAACGTGCTTTTTTCTATGAAAATACCTATTTTTTTACGATTTTTTCACTGCTGTGTCGCCACTTTTCGGTGTATTTCAACCAGAAAAATTTTCACTTGAAGAGAATAACAAGTTACATAATGCAAAATTTTTACTTTTCAAAAATTCCAATTCCAGCGGGTCGTAAAAATTTTGCATTATGTAGCTTGTTATTCTCTTCAAGTGAACATTTTTCTGGTTGAAATACACCGAAAAGTGGCAACACAGCAGTGAAAAAATCGTAAAAAAATAAGGATTTTCATAGAAAAAAGCACGTTTTTGATGTAAATAATTTTATATTATATTATTTTCATCAACAAGCTAAGTAACTTTTTTTATTTAACAATATTATTTAACTTTTGAATTGTATTAAGTTTGATTATTATTATTATTATTGTGATTATTATTGTTGTTAACACATTAATCTATATATAATTTCTTGATAATTATTAGTTACGATATGTATATCTTTCTCTCTTTTACTCTCTTTTACTTGTTTCAGTCAGTTGACTGCGGCCATGCTGGAGCACCGCCTTTAGTTGAGCAAATCGACCCCGGGACTTATTCTTTGTAAGCCCAGTACTTATTCTATCGGTCTCTTTTTGCCGAACTGCTAGGTGACGGGGACGTAAACACACCAGCATCGGTTGTCAAGCAATGCTAGGGGGACAAACACAGACACACAAACACATATATATACATATATACGACAGGCTTCTTTCAGTTTCCGTCTACCAAATCCACTCACAAGGCATTGGTCGGCCCGGAGCTATAGCAGAAGACACTTGCCCAAGATGCCACGCAGTGGGACTGAACCCGGAACCATGTGGTTGGTTAGCAAGCTACTTACCACACAGCCACTCCTGCGCCTATATCTATTTATTTATTATGTTTTTATGATTATTATTAATTTTATAATGTGATTTTACAAATTACATATAATTTAATTTGAGAGTTAGTTTTGTAAGACAATATATTAAGAGTTAGGTGGTCTATTTATTATGTAGTATCACGTTTAAGTAAATTAGTTTAATATTAATTGATATTTTGGTCAACTATATAATTGAGTAAGAAGTTAAATCTATATATACTACACATATATTTATAATATAGTTAGTTTATCTAATAAGTGTGTATATATTTAAACCATTTCCTATTATTAATTCTAATATTTATAGCTTGTACTAACATTATGTATATTACTTAACATTAAGGTTTTTGGTATAAATTACTTAATGAGTATAAGATTTTATTTAGATGTTTATTAAATAAATAAATTAATTAATAATTTAATTTAATGTACATAGATTAAATTATAGTATTTAGTTTTCAATTAATGTATATTTTGTATTTTATTTATATATATATATATTTGTTTTAAATATTTTAATTGTATCTTATTTTTTTTCTATTTTTTTTATTTAAACAAGAATATATTTGTTAAGATATTTCGTATTTTACAAGATTATTTATATATATTTATTAATTTATCTAATTAATTATTTTATTGTTTTTTTCTTTAACCTGAAGAGTGGCTATATTTATATTGAAGTGATTTTACTATTATTATTACTATTATCATTTCTTAAATATAGCCATGAATCATGTGTCATTCTACCAAATATATACGTTTTATTTACTTTTTTTGCAAATTAATTAATCATTGTTATATGTTTTATCTTATATTTAATCTTTCTATATTTAATTTTTCTAAATGGTATAATTTAATTTTTCATTATTGAATTGATAAAAGGTGGGGTTTTTTCTAATCTTATCTCTATATTATAAATCTGAAATGCGAAAAGTTTGTTTGTTTGTCTGGTTTTGGCATTGAGAACGGGTTAAAGGCCACTAGATCCCGTCGGATTGACTCCAAAATTTTACAGGGACATGTAAAATGAGGTGAGGATGTTAGTGGGCTAGGTTAGAAATCCCCATCTTAAAAGGTGTCGTTGCTAGGGCCAAAAGCGCACTTTGACAAGTCTACTCTCATATTTTTATGCATCTGTCTTCCTCCGTCACTCACTCTCTTTCTTCCCTTCCCATCACTTTCTATATATAACGTCGTTTCATGGCGTCTAACTCTCTTACCTTCACTTTCTCTTTATAACGTCGTGTCACGGCGTTCTATATCTCCCCCCTCCCCGCCTTCGACAGCGCTGCATTCATAGAGGGAATTATCATCGCCACCAGCACCACCACCACCACACAATCATGAGAACAAATTTATGAATCAGATATTTATTGGGTTAATTTATATATGTGTGTGTGTTCTATATATAAATATGTATATATAATGTATATATACAAAGTGTATATATCTGTATTTATGCATATTAAACTTTTTAATACTGTTCGATAGTTATATATATTTTTTTTAAAATTATAAATATAAATTAATAATTTTAATTTTAAATATAAATAATTTAAATTTTTCAATTTTATATTTTATATATTTTGTATATTATATTTTAATTTTTGTTTTGGTTTATGTTTTTCACTGTTTGATTTGCCTATTAGTGGTTTTATCTCTAATTTAATTTATACATATATATATAAATTGTATACATTTGTATATATAATGCGTGCGCACACACACACACACACATATATATACATACATATATATATAATGTGTGCATTATGTGGTCGGTTGAGCTGAAAATATGCACACCTATGTTAAAAGTGCTGGACAAAATTCCTCATCTTGTAAAATTTGGCCCCAGTAGACCCGAATGAAATCGGGTTATATTAACCAAAATGTGAAAAGGGGTCTAAATGGGACTGGAAGGGGATTAAAATTTAAAGGAGTGGGTGTTTAGGAATTCTCTGTTACATCAAGCTAAAAAATTTGCGCCAGCCTTTTAACCGCCAATGTGTTGCCGTCCATGACGAAGAAGTTTTGAATGCTTGCCATCGTGAGTCTACTGTCGTAAGAAACAATCACTTCAAAACTTGGTGTTTAGGAATTTTCTTTTACATCAAGTTCAAAATTTTACGCCAGCCGTTAAACTGTCAATACGTTGCTGTCCGTCGTTAAGAAATGCCAGCCAGGGTGACTCTACTATCCTCAGATTCTATCCCTTCAAACTTTGGTTTCCAATATTTTATTATTTTTATTCAGCTCGCAAGTTCGTCTGTCCCTTTTAAATGTTAGTGTTTTGCTGTCTGCCTTGAAGCAGACCTTTCCGTTGTCACTGCCTGATATTTATGATTGATCTTTCAAAATATTTTATTTCTCAACTTACTCAAGATCTTTTGTTGTTTATAAATGGGAGAGAGATAGATAAAGATAGAGAGTAAGAGAAAGCGAGGGAGAGTCCGAGAGAAAAGAAAAGTAAGAGAGTGAGAAAGTGAGAGAGAAAGGAGAGAGAAACAAAGAGGGAGAATCATCATCATCGTTTAACGTCCGTTTTCCGTGCTAACACGGGTTGGACAGTTTGACCGGGGTCTGGGAAGCCAGGAGGCTGCACCAGGCTCCAGTCTGATCCGGCAGTGTTTCTACAGGTGGATGCCCTTCCTAACGCCAACCACTCTGTGAGTGTAGTGGGTGCTTTTTTCGTGCCACCAGCACAGGTGCCAGGGGGGCTGGCAGCGGCTACGATCGGTTGGTGCTTTTTACATGCCCCCGGCACAGAAGCCAGTCAAGGTGGCGCTGCAATCGGCCACGTTCGGATGGTGCTTTTTACATGCTGAAAGGAAGCAACAGAAAGTAACAACCACACTCTTACCCGTGCGTAGAGCTGGTCACCTTAAGCTAGTATATATATATTATATTTTGTGAAATTTGATTTAGTATTTCTAAATTGAATTTTTCTCTGTAAGTTTGGAATAATATTCCCTCATATATATATATATATTATATTTTGTGAAATTTGATTTAGTATTTCTAAATTGAATTTTTCTCTGTAAGTTTGGAATAATATTCCCTCATATATATATATATATATATATATATAGTAGACTACCCATGAACCATTGGGTCACTGACAGTTCAGGTTATGAAGAATGGAAGCTGATTTCAATCTTGTATTGAAATGAAAGTTAATTTTATGATGATTCAGTTAAATATTTCTGGTTTACAAGTTCATATTTAAGGTTTTATTGATTATTTACAGCATCTAATAGAAACAGAACTTCCAGGATAAACTTGAACTCCAGTAACAGCATTTATTTATGGCATATGTGCATACATCTACAAAAATGCAAAAGGAATTGTAATATAACGTAAACATAAAATTAATGAAACCATTTTCACAGTATTTTATATTCCCATTTCAAGGTTATGTTACTTTTGAAGTATATTCCCATTATGTGCCATTCTGGCTATTTATGAAGGTACCCCCCCAAAAAACCACGTATTTTGGGAATCCATGGTCCGATTTACACGAAACTCGTTTTATTCTGTTTGTTTTCACATTTCAGGGGTACCTTACTTTCAGAATATTTTCCCATTATGCACCAGTTTGGCTGAATTAAATTACAAACAAGCATGCACACAAGCAAGCAATCACAGAGTTTTAGTAGTAGTAGTATATATATATATATATGTGTGTGTGTAGAGAGAGAGAGAGTTACCTCACATTATATAGGGGCAAGTGGGAGTAATTGGGAAGAAGGTAAAAGAAGGCAGTGATGGAATTCCAAAGCAAACTCCCAAGGTACAAGAAGGTGAGTGTAAGTGAGGATATGGACAGTGTTTCATGGGAGGGAAGGAGAGAGTGGTTGCTTTTATAAGAGTGTAAGGGGAGAGTAACAGATGCATAGCAATGGGGGTAGAGGTGAATGTAGTGACTGATGAACAAGAGTGGAGGTGTGGCTAATAGGAAATATCAGTATGGAGAGACATAAGGTGGGAGAGATAATAGCTCGGGAAGTATAGATCTGAAGTAGGGGAATGATATGCAAGGTGTAGGAACAGTGAAGGGATAAATGTAGGGTGCATAAGGGTGACTACAGTGAGTGGGCATTTTATCAACTCTGGGAGAGTGTTACAGGAAAACAGCACAACAAATTAATTATAATCCTGCTTTGCATCTGATTGACCTCACATCTTAATGATGATGAAAGATTGATATGATAGAAAATCACAGTAAACCAAGATAATGTAACAGAATTTAAGATTGATTTTTTTTGCTTATATCCATAGAATTTCGGGTGATAGACCACATACCTCCATCCTGCCAACAGGGAGACTAAATAAAGAAACAAACACAAACATCTAAATAGTTTAGACATGTAGAGGAGAAGGAGGGTTTTAAATTTTTCACTTAATGAGGTTACTGAGTTTTTAGAGGAAGTTAAGGCAAGAAATAGTTTTAAAATTCATTTTTAATGAACAGAAATTGAGATCAAAGAATTCTCTTTGCTTTACTGTTAATCCATTAACTAATGAGGAAAAAGGTTTTTTTTTATTTTCATTTGTTACAAAATAGCTTCACTAATTTATTAGGCAAGATAAGGGGACATAACTACGTTAATTTTTGAAACAAATTCTTATCTGACTCTTGAGCCAGATCTGATTATAGGTACCAACCTTGACTTTGTTTTATCTTTAGACAGACTACTGAGGGCTATTTTATCTAATGTGTCCTTTCCACTTTAAGATGATACAGTGTGATTTGAGAAAGAAAAGAAGAATTAAGATAACCAGAAATAGTTATATGATGGAGAAAAAAAAAAGAAAAAGATCAAACAATGACTAATAAGAAAAGTTTTGTTTTATGCAGAACCCATCGTTGAAGAAAGATAATAGTTTTTTTCACCTTCAGGTCAGCCCTACAGAATGTGATTTTATGGGGACCTGACAGTTATTTCTAACAGATTGATCAATCATGTAGAGATTTCCTTGTTGGCCCCACAATAGTAATAGTAGTTGCTTTTATCTTTAGGCAAACTTTGATTGACCAGACCAGATCAGAAGTGTTCCAAATGTGACACAACTTGTTTACAAGAATAGTTAATCAAGGATTAACTTATCCAATGCAAGATTAGTAGATCTGAGCCACAACATTTAGGCCTCTTTATAGGCTCATTGTTGTCCACCAACAGAAACTGCTTGTTTTTACTTACTTGAAATCTTCATTTCTGATGAATTCAACAACAATATCTTTCTCAGGTTGAATCTGTAACATTTTCAATACTAAACATAAAAACGGTGTTGGCTTAATGTTTCCACCAAAAACTCCACCAATATACTTCAGTTCCATTGCTTTGTCAACCATCAGTTCTGCTGCAATACATAAATATTAAATTAGTTGAGTTGAAACCTCTCACTCATAATGGAAACAAAACAATTTCTTTACTAAACCCCTCTCATCATCTAGCATAAGGCTGCCTCCTCCAGTGTTAGCAGTCTTGCAAGCTGCATAGCAACCTCACAACTGCTGGTACCATATAAAAAGCAAGCATTCTGTGCACACTGTAAAACAGTTGGTATTGGAAAGGGCATCCAGTTACAGAAACCACATCATAGCAGACACTGGAGCAATACTTGGGCCCATCAGATGCTATCAAACTGTCCAATGCATGTTTGTATGGAACAGGGAAATTAAATAACAATGATGTGTATGTGGTTGCTGGGATGAGTTCATTACTGATGGAAGTGGTTGAAAAAAATATGTAGTAGAGAATGTAAAAAGAAGTTAAAGACTTTCAAAACGTTGTTGCATATGTTAGCAATAAAGGATTTCTTACACTATGCAAAAATTTAAGAAAGATGTATGACTCACAGCTTAATAACAAAACTTGATGTTAAATGTATTAGATTTCTAGATGGAGAAAATAGTTAAGTAGGATCCATTGAATGAGTAATGTTAATTTGCATGAAAGCTAGAGAAAAAAGATGATCAGATACTGAGCAGATGAGCAGACAATAAACATACCCGCTATGTGTAAGAAATGAACCAACTAACAATGGATGTATGATATGAATGCTGAGTGAAAACATGATGTGAGCAACCAATAGTAAAAGGGGTAAAAGTAGTGACGTGATACTGAGAAATATCGAGCTACACGTCCAGATGACGCAAGATTGAACAGAAGACTTGTCAATACTAGTATAAAGAAATTGACATTTCAATGATGATGATAATAAGGAGGATATGTAAACACTTAGCATGTACTTTGCTATGTCTTAGTATTGAGCAACATCATCAAATTGTAGAGATAGTTCCAAACATGATAGTGGTCATGACCAGCAGATTGTAGTTGTTCAGCACCCCAAGTCAAACATAATCAAGTAGACCCATGGTCAAAGACAGTTCAACTATGTTCATTCCATCTTTTTAGTGGGATCTACAATTTTATTATCAAAAGCATCATTCCATTTTTTTAATATAGTAAAAACCTTTCTGTAAAATGATTTCTGATATTTCTTGTAATATGAGAGACACTAATCATGTAAGTTTTTATAGTTGATTAACTTCAACGTTAGTTCTGACAGAAGAGAACTGTGGCCAAAAGCATTCCATTTCTGACCATCATATACTTTTTTTTTTATATACGGCCATATCACGATGAAAGCACTGGTTCTCATCCAATCACCGAAGTTAAGCAACGTTGAGCCTAGATGGGTGACTGCTTGGGAAACTTAGGTGCTGTAAGTGTCTCAGACTTTTAGGTGCAGGAGTGGCTGTGTGGTAAGTAGCTTGCTTACCGACCACATGGCTCCAGGTTCAGTCCCACTATATGGTACCTTGGGACTTCTACTATAGCTACGGGCCAACTAAAGCCTTGTGAGTGGATTTGGCAGACAGAAACTGAATGAAGCCCATCATATATATATATATATATATATATATATATATATATATATATATATATATATATATATATATATATAAACATATATATATATATATCTGGGATCTGGGACCCCCTTCGGTCACGACACTGACCATAGGATTGCACCTAGAAAGTTACCTTCCTAGTCACAAGTCTGGGCAAGGTGGTTTTATGGAAGACCAGCAGTCGCCCATGCATACCGGCCTCCCCTCTCCACGCCACCAGTGTTATCCAAGGGAAAGACAAAGGTCGATACAGCTTGGCACCAGTGACGTCGCAACTCATTTCTACAGCTGAGTGAACTGGAGCAACGTGAAATAAAGTGTCTTGCTCAAGAACACAACACGCAGCCTGGTCCGGGATTCGAGCTCACAACCTCACGATCGTAAGCTCGATGCTCTAACCACTGAGCCATATATATACACATATATATGTATGTATATGTTTATGTGTCTGTGTTTGTTCCCCAACATCACTTAACAACCAATGCTGGTGTGTTTCCATCCCTGTAACTTAACAGTTCAGCAAGAGAGAATGATAGAATAAGTACTAGGCTTACAAAGAATAAGTCTCTGGGGTCAATTTGCTCGACTAAAGATGGTGCCCCAGCATGACCACAGTAAAATGACTGAAACAAGTAAAAGAATAAAAGACTATGTTGCCTAGTGTGTTCTTTTTACACAGTTTCCTGAACCCTACAGTTCAGCACAAGGCTGAAAAATATGTTAATTATATGCAAATACATTTAAAAATCATTTTTGTGTTTTCTTCTACAAGGTGACTCAAATATAAACCTACTAACAACCAAAGTTAATAGAGCTTCTTAATGCATGTTTGACTTTCTCTCTTTCTATCCTTCTTCTCACTTATCACATTCTCCCCACAACCTTCATCCACCTCTCCAATAAATCTATGAAACCCTTTTAAACCCTAATCTCCACTTCGGTCGCCATGGCTCAGGGATTCCAGGAGAACAATTTCCCTGCTGTTCATATTGTCAGTTGTTTGAACCACATTTGATACTTGAACTTGCTATTAGGATAGGCAAGAATGAAATTCAAAACCAAAAAATCTCAAAGTGTGGCTTTTGTGAAAGGAATCCAAAAAGAAGTGAAATCATGATAGGAAGTGAAGACATACTAACAGTGAAAGAACAACCAGTAAAGAGTCTCAGTAGATAGTACAGAGATTTACTAAATGACAAGAAGCAAAGCAAAGAAACACACGATTTAGTGGAACAAGGACTAAAGGCAGTTGACAGAACAACATTAGTGGGGAAATTCAAATGTTGGATACTGCAATTTGGACTGTATCCAAGGATAATGTGGCCATTGCAAATGTACAAAGTAGCCTCGAGTAGAGTAGAAAGGATGGAACAAAGATGCAGTGTGTTTATCAGAAAATGGCTTGGTCTGCCGAAACCACTGACTACAACTGCACTATATGGAAAACCCGTGGTGCAACTACCGATAACATCAATCGCTGAAGAATATAAGGTAGGAAAGGCAAGGACAGTAATGATGCAAAGGTATTCTAAAGATCAGAGCATCTGGGAAAACCCTCCAAAGGTACGAACAGGGAGGAAATGGAAGGCGGAAGAGGCAGTAAACAGGGCAATCGGAAAACTAAGGCATGCAGATATAGTCGGAGCGAAGCAAGAAGCAAGAGCCGGTCTAGGGTTGCATAATTTCAAGCCATTTTGCATGAGCAGTGTAAAAGAAATGAAAGAGGCAGTGGTGTATAAAGTGAGAAAGGAGGAGAAATGTACATTTGGTGCAATGTAGTTAACAGGGACAGTGCCCAAGATGGGAGGAATATGTGGTCAGTTGCAGAATCTCAAGGAAGGAACTTTGGGCTTGGGAACAAGCAAGAACATCCTTCCTGATCAAGTCTACCTTCGATGTTTTACCTTCACTGGCGAATTTAGTCCGCTGGAACATACAAACAACTGATGAATGTAGATGCAGAGAGAAAGCGACGGTGAGAGATGTTTTGTCAAATTGCAGGCTAGCACTAGACAGATATACATGGCATCACAATCAAGTTCTCGGTGACATAAGAACAGTACTCAAGGAGAAGATTGAGGGATATAATAGGGGAAAATACCCAAAAGTGGAAAAGCACAGAAAAATATACTTCTAGAAGGAGGGAAAAGGATATAAAGCCAGGCCTTCAAATAAAATATACAAGACAGACAGAAGATGGAAGGGATACTGAGAACTGGCTACGGATTTGGAAAGACTGTTAATATTTCCACTCATAAAAACAACAAAAAGACTGGACTTAACCCTATGGAACACGCACCCTTCCCCTCCATTAGTCAGTTGAAGTTTAGACAGTGTCAGTGACAGTTAGCTGGTATTGGCTGCTACCGGTAAGTATTTAAAGGGAAATTTGGGAGGATGATCAGTCACCTGCTGACATTCGTTGACGCTGCATCAAAGAAACCAAAGAACAGAAGGAAAAAGGAGAAAGAAGAAACGCACTCAACACCAGAGCTGACGACACCTCCAAAAGTAAGGGGCCCATCACGTGGAAAACAGTAGAGGAGTAGGGGCTGAAACTGGACGTGGTTCCTCCTGATGATGTCTTTAGCCACTGGATCCAGTTGAGGTAGCGAACCACAAAACATGGTTGGAATTCCTTCCTGTTAGCTGCTTGGATTACATTTGATACTTGCACTTGCTATGCCCTTCCTTTTTTGCAGAATATGACATTCATTTACAACAATCACCTGATGTCAAGACAAAGAGAGAGACACACACACACATGGACTTCTTTCAGCTTTCATTAAACAAATCCACTCACAAGGTTTTGGTTAGTCTGGGGCTATAGAAGATATTTGCTAAAGTTACCACATGGTGGGACTGAACACAAAATCATGTGGTTGGAAGAAACATATTACAATACATATGTATATAGAAAGAAAGTATTAACAATATCGAAAACCTAATATATCATTTAAAGGGACTTTGAAATCATCACCATCGGTTAATGTCTGTTTTCCATGCTGGCATGGGTTGGACGGTTTGACTGAGGACTGGCAAGCCAGTAGGCTGCACCAGGCTCCAATTTTACCACGATTTCTACAGCTGGATGCCCTTCCTAACACCAACCACTCTGAGAGTGTGGTGGGTGCTTTTTACATGTCACTGGCTTGCTTCTGTGCCAGTGACATGTAAAAAGCACCCACCACACTCTCAGAGTGGTTGGTGTTAGGAAGGGCATCCAGCTGTAGAAATCGTGGTAAAATTGGAGCCTGGTGCAGCCTACTGGCTTGCCAGTCCTCAGTCAAACCGTCCAACCCATGCCAGCATGGAAAACAGACGTTAACCGATGGTGATGATTTCAAAGTCCCTTTAAATGATATATTAGAGTTCAGTATGTACTACCCCACATGCACAATAGTTTTCTAGCTAAATTAGCAATTTGATCAAATTCATTGAAAGAATGCAATTTCTTGTAAAAGTCAAGAAGGCCATGTTTTCTATAAGTTTTCAAAAATTCTCTACTTTGAAGCTCAATGAGTTCTAACTGGTATTTGGCTGGGACTTCCACATAAATAAATGAAAATGGATCACTCAACAATTTTAGTTCAATTTCTGTCTTTCTGAAGTCAGAAAATCTGGTCGTAAAATCTAACAAAGCTTCACATAATTTAGTGTATTTTTCAAAGTTGACAGGAAATTCTTTTAGATAAATTCTGAAAATGTACGATTTCTCCACTCTTCAATTGTATTATAAAAAGTTCTAATTTCTTAGTATTCGATCAAACATCCTTGCTGATATTGGATTCCTATGCAACCTGCCAGATCTTATTAAACTGTCCAACCCATGCCAGCAAGGAAAACGGACATTAAATGATATATATATAATTGTCTTTTGAAACTATAGTACATATATAATTTTGTGCAATAGTTTCAATGACAATAGCTAATTACTTAGAAGGTTTAAGGTATGGTGTTTCTTACTCTAACTGACTGCAGTGGCCACACCAGCTTTATGATTTTAACATGATTCAGGTGGAGGCAATGGAGAGATTGTGCAGAAAATTCATGCAAAGAAGGCTTGGTGTTCCTCCAACTTTCAGCTTGGTCATCCTGTACATCCTCTACTTTCTAATTCTATCAATGGTGGAGGAATTTGAAGCCACTAAAGTAAGAACAATCAATACATCTGAGGATGAAAGTGTGAGACACACTAACAAGACTGTTGAAAGTGGCAGGAAATGGAAGCCCCACAAAGCTTTGAAAGAAGTGGAAATGTACCCCAGTAGATTGTTGAAGTAGTCTTTCAATTACAGCTAGGACTTGATAATTAAAGCATTAAGAGGTGGAGAAATATCAATGTTAGAGGCAAGAGAGGGCTGATAGTGCAGAAAGTTCAAGAGGTAGCATAAGATCATTATGTAAAAGCAGTAGGGTTCACTAAGGGACAGTGGGCCCATGCATTCAAGTTACCACTGTGCTGGAGAGAACTCTGGAGCACTAACCAAGAAAAGTTGTCTGTTGCCGACCTCCTGCTAACTTCAAATAACCTTAAAATCTAAGGCAAAGAAGGAGACCTGTCGTGCAAGCGACGTGGAGCAGTTCTTTGCACTCTGAACTTCGGGTAAAATGGATATATATTGATTTTTTTGAGGCTCCGATTCTGAAAAAAAAATTTCAAGAATCGCATTTTCAAAATTTCGACCCCACCTTCACTTTTCACCACCCCTCAGGCTGGTTATTTTATTTTTTTTTGTTCCCTGGTGAAGGTCTTTATATTGACCGCAGTTTCTACTGAATGCAAAGCGTATTTGATGTTTATTTTGTCTACCTCTCTCTCTCTCTCTATTTCTATATATGTGTATCATCGACCACACATACTCAATATATATACGTTTGCTTGTTTACCGGCAGCCTGCAGCAAACTAGCAAAACACATACGTTGAGTACCTGTGGTGGATGGTATGTACAACACTGGTGCTACTTCTAATTAATATTTGAAAATATGTGTGTGTGTGTGGTTTTGAAACTACTGTACGAAAAATGTTTACCGAGTCTACTATGTTTGGAATTATTTTCACACTGACATTATATATAAATAGATATATCTCTTTACTCTTTTACTCGTTTCAGTCATTTGACTGTGGCCATGCTGGAGCACCGCCTTTAGTCGAGCAAATCGACCACAGGACTTATTCTTTGTAAGCCTAGTACTTATTCTATCGATCCTTTTGCCAAACCGCTAAGTTACGGGGACCTAAACACACCAGCATCGGTTGTCAAGCGATGTTGGGAAGACAAACACAGACACACAAACATACACACACATACATATATACAACGGGCTTCTTTCAGTTTCCGTCGACCAAATCCATTCACAAGGCTTTGGTCGGCCCGAGGCTATAGTAGAAGACACATGCCCAAGGTGCCACGCAGTGGGACTGAACCCAGAACCATGTGGTTGGTAAGCAAGCTACTTACCACACAGCCACTCCTATATACACAGTTTGCAAAACTACTGAACATGGTCTGAAGAATATACGTGACGAACGTCGCATTGCTTCAATAAATATAAGGAGAAAAACACGCTACATAAATTGAAATTACATAATTTTAAAAAAGTATAATAACAATAGAGACAGGCACCGTTGAGAGCGGTGATCTGAATTCGCACGAAAAGTTTTGGTAATCATTTAAATGTATTTCACATAACTTTGGTTGCTAATATTTTTGACAAAGGAACGTCATAACAATTAGTCCTTGCGCCTACATGAACTGTGGCCTCATATTTAACACAGAAAATTATTAAATGAGACAAACATAAATCACGCTCGTTCCCATTGCAGAATAAAAATCATTTCAATAAGTTGCGTATAAATATACAAAAGGTATTTAGCGGAGTTTCAAATTACCAGTTAATGCAAAACATTCTTCTTTCCAATAACGACTTTCATAAATCCTAGTTCGTATAATTTTCTCTACTAAATACTGTGGATTAGTTCCTTTAACTGAGTGAGCATCTTTCACGGTCCGATTAGCCATTTTGAAATAATTCTCCTTTTTGAAAATTTTCCAACAAGGGAAATAACTGATACTAATTCCCCTCAACTTCGGGGAAAGTGGAAAGTAAAATAAATTTAAAAAAAGAGACGAATGAGGTTAATTATGTTGGAAATTTCTATTTAAAACATTCAACATCGAAATAATTGACGGTGAATATGTATCACTATTAGTTTGTTGACGAACCAATGTTTTTTTGTTGTTGTTTTTTCTCAGCCTGCTAGATAACCAAACAAAAAGTAAAAGATATGTTCATGCATTGCACAGCCTAACTCTGTCCTTTCTTTAATTACAAGGACACCTCCTTTAACTGCAACCCAACAAGGCAAACAGTTCTAGCAGTGTCCTTAGAGATCTAATCCATTTCAAAGATGAATATCATAAACAGTAATCCTTTGGACTGTTAGTTTTGTGTACATTGTAGTGTGTAACAGATTTTTCTCTGAAGTGGGCTTTTATCAAATTTTGTTTGTATCTCAGACTTTCTTCTGTATATTAGAGTCATATAAACTGTTAATTTTAACTACATACAAACTTTTGTGTAACTGATTCCATCTTAGACATTTACCAAAGCTTTAGACTTAAGGGAGTATAGTAGAACATTCATAAGTAGATTAGTATGTTCCTTGCATAAAGGCCGAAAATTTGGTTTTAAGGAGCAGCAATTCACAAGGATGTTCAAAGTTGTTTGTTGTTTTCCTAAATTACTGCAAATGTTAATGTGCAATGTGATTACTAGTGACTAAGATAATCAAGGCTGCAGGTAACAATGAGAATATGAAAACATTGCATTATTTGAGTAAACTGAATGCTTGATCTAATTAATTGCAGTTACATTTGAATTTAGAAAATTTTTAGCTTACCTGACATACCAAAGGAAAGATGTTATCCTTAAAGCTGGAGAAGAAATAATATAAAGGCTGGAAATTTTAACATCATTTGTAGGAGAATAAAAAGTATGTTGTCAAACACTCCTTTTCAATACTCTTTAAGTGTAAGGTGAAACTACATATGCACATATGTTATCCCCAAATTATATCAATATGATTTGAGGGTTTACATTTCACGAATTTGATTCTTGTCGAAAATGCATAAAGAAAAGTCGCTAAAATGGTTGTAGCTTTACAAAGACTGGCAGTACAAGACTAGATTTAAATGCTTAGTTTACCTTAATACTTCTGAAAAGAGGAGATATGATGCATAAAAAGTTTTCCCCACAAAGAACCCTCTAGATCTTGGAATTTCATTTGTCATCAATAAGTGGTCATTTATGTAAATGATTTAAGAATTGAGGCATCAAGGTAATAGTATGCAAACCTTATCAAACAGGGTGCATGTAAACTGGAATCAATCATATGGAAGGTGTGGAGTTGAAGACAATGAGCTTAATATATAGAAAGAGTGACTTATGAATATGTTGGCATTTACAATCTTTGATAAAAAAAAATTGTGAAGCATATGGAGCTTTAATATGAAACCACAAATTAACAACCATGCAAAGTTTCTAGATTTTCAGAATATTTTGGTTGATCTGAATGTTATACTACTTACCTCTCTACACAACTACCTGTAACAAGAGTGGTGGGGTGAAGAAGGGGTGGTGGAGGAAGGTTACCGATGGAAGTAGAGAGGAGAGCTGAAGAAGAGTGTTAATACTAGAGAAAGGGGATTGGTTGGTGAGGGAGGCGATGGTGGGGGGGGAGACAGGAGGCGATGGTGGCAGGCTGGTTATTATAGGAGTTGTGGGGTGAATAAAGGGATGAGCAGGACTAATACCACGGGGGAGAGATAGGGGATATTATTTAATTTTCCTAGAATGTGATGGAGGAGGTGGGAAACAAGAGTGGGAAGGCTGGTAGGGTGTGATGAAATCATTAAACTATGCTGGTCTCCTGGATACTCACTGCATGGCTCAAAACTTTGTTATTTCTTTACTGCCTACAAGGGGCTACACACAGAGGGAACATTTCACTTTGTTTTTCCTCCCCTTCAGTAGACTGCCAATGCAAAGTCCAGCCATGTGTACACACACACACATATATATTATGCTTGTGTACACACACACACATATATTATGCTTGTGTACACACACACACATATAGATGTATGTGTACACACACAAACATGTATGTATGTAGTGTACATATATACGAGGTGGTATCAAAAGGTTCTTGGACTAGTTATGTTTAATAAAGAATAACTTATTTACCTAAGTTTTAACATAATCACCGTCAAAATAGTCACCTTGCATGGCAATACACTGGTCCCAGTGTTCCTGCCACTTTTGGAATCTGGCCAGGAAGTTGCTTTCTGTAAGCAGATCAGGGACCTTCTGCGATTCACTCAGGATCTTGATTGATAGTCTGACACTGGGGGATGAATTTTCAAAGCACAATACTACATTTCTAGGGATGCTTGTAGCAGGTCTTCCAGATTGCTCATCATCTTCCTGGAAGGTTCTTCTGTTTTTGAGGTTCCCATGCCACACAAACCATTGCATTGTCATTGTAAGCTTGCCAAAGCATGCTTAATGTCTCTGTAGCAGACTTCCCAAGTTAAACGCAAAATTTCATGTTGGCTCTTTGTTCCTATCCATGACAAAATCTCAAAATCTCACATGATCACAAAAACACAAATTTCACGACTTGTGAAGTAAACACAGTGATATCACTCAGCACACTGCCTCATGAAGGTCATAGCTAGCTCTCACTGCACACATAACTTTATCTGTCATCTAGGGGCACACTACAGAACTAGCCCGGAAACATTTTGATATAGGTGAAGATAAACTTGGGAATGGATGCATCATGTTCAATTAAATAAATAAATAAATAATATATACATACATACATACATTATATATATATATATATATAATATTATATTATATATATATATTTATATAATATTATATTATATTATATATATATAATATAAAGTAAAGCTAAAACCACTATTATGCAACTCAAACAGTGATAGACATAAACTAAAACATAAATAATAAATAAAATATATTTTCTATTGTTCTCAACGATATGTCTATCCTTCTGGATAGTTATAAAAGCAAGAGCCCCCAAGCAAAAATCAGTGGTCAAACAGTCCAACTCATGTCAGCATGGAAAACGGACATTAAATGATGATGATCATCATCATCATTCAACATCCATTGTTCATGTTGGCATGGGTTGAACAGTTCAACCAGGGCTGCACCAGAGTCCAGTCTGATTTAACATAGTTTCTATGGCTGGATGCCATTCATTCTGAGAGAGTAATGGGTGCTTTTATGTGTCACTGGCATGGATGCCAGTTGCGTGACACCAATATCTGCCATGACTACAATTTCACTTGACTTAATGGGTCTCCTACTCAAACATAGCATATTGCCAAAGGTGCTGGTCATTTGTCATTGCCTCTGTGAGACCTAATGCTTGAATATAGATATATATGCTCACAAATATGCATACATATCTATATACTTACCTGCCTACATGCTTATATATATATATATATATTTTCATCATCATCATTTAATGTCTGTTGTCCATGCTGGCATGGATTGGATGGTTTGACCAGAGCTGGCAAACTGTTCCAGGCTTTCTAACGTCAACCACTTTACAGAGTATGCTGGGTGCTTTTACGTGACACTGTACAGGCATTGCCACAAACGCTTTACATCACCAGAAGAACCTGTCTTAATACTTCTGCTGCAGAGTAGGGTCTTCTTAAGCACAACATGGCCCCAGGCATCTCACCTAGAAAGGTTGTTCTTCATACCATGTCTTCCATCTACTTTGAGATCTCAGTACTTCTTTCTGGAGCTGTTGGCACCCACCTGCATCACATGATCAAACCAGTCCAGTCTTCTCTCTTGTACACAGCAACTAATTCCTCTCTCAAAACACTAGCACTCTGCTGAACATGTACGCTTACATTACACATCCAATGGAGCATATTAGCACCATTCCTTTCTAACCTTTACTTGTTCACTACATTCAGGGCCCATGTCTCACTACCATGTAGAATTGCTGTCCATATACATGCATCATGCAATCTTTCTTTCACTCAGAAAAGAAACCTTTTGTGCCAGCAGAGGTAACAACTCTCTGAATATCCTCCATCCTTTCCTTATTCTAGTTACACACTCTCCATGCATCCTCCCCCACTACTAATTTGGTCCCCTAGGTAGCAGAAATTATCTACTAGCTCTAATGAGCCACTAGAGCATTTCAGAGAATCAATTTACTGAGTCTCTAAAGTTTTTATGGATCCTGTGCATCTTCCACGTATGAAAACTAACCTCTCTGATAACCTTCTTATTAATCCACTGTACCTCTTGTGTATCCATAGCTTACACTGT
Organism: Octopus sinensis; assembly: GCF_006345805.1. NCBI lineage: Eukaryota > Metazoa > Mollusca > Cephalopoda > Octopoda > Octopodidae > Octopus > Octopus sinensis. The sequence goes on along the minus strand of NC_043003.1, from coordinate 100,271,886 downwards.
ATGGAGTTCCAACTTACACCTTTCCTACAAATCGAACAGGGCCACCTACCTGAAGGTGGGTAGTGTCCTGTCAGTTTTCCTACTTAGTAGCACCTTAGTCTTTGCTAAGTTAACCTTAAGGCCCTTAGATTCGAGATTTTGCTTCCACACCTAGATTTTCTCATCTAGTTCTGATATCGACTCTGTCATGAGGGCAAGATCATCAGCAGTTCCCAGGTGCTGCTGGTCTTGAATTCCTCCATTATGGCCTGGAGGACAGTGATGAAAAGGAGGGGACTAAGGACTGAGCCTAAATGAACCCCTACCTGTACACCAAATTCTTTGCTGTACTTGTGGTTAGCTCTCACGTTACTGATAGCATCTTTGTACATAGCCTGTACAGCTTTCACCAAATGCTCATCTATCCTTAGCCTCCTCAGAGCCCACCATATCACCCAGTGGGGCACTTTATTGAAGGCTTTCCCTAGATCAACGAATGCCAAGTATAAAGTTTATTCTTAGCTAAATACTTCTCTTGCAGCTAACAATTATGCTGCTACGCCAGTCACTGGGTATTACATCTTTCTGAATGATCTGATTGACTATGCAGGTGACTAGCCCATATCCTACCTTACTGGATATTTTGAGTATCTCAGCTGTGATTCTGGATGGACCAGGGGCATTCCTGGTTTTTGTGTTTTAATTGACTTATCTATCATACTGTTGTCCACTAGGATAGCTGGTCCCTCTGTTGGGTTAACATGAGGGAGACTTCCTTTATACCATTCATTCTCTACATTCAACAGTCTCACATAGTAACTTTTCCATGCCTCTTTTTTGTCTCATATCACTAAGTGCAAGCATACCATTATCTATCAGCACACACTTCTCTCCTACAATATTTTGAGTCTCACAGACACACTGTCTAGCAATCTGGAACATTTCAAGTCTCTTATCTTCACACAGTAGGACATAGACAAACCTATTCTTTGCTGCTTCTACTCTAGCTAGATAGACCTGATGTCTAGCCTCACATACACAGGAAGCACGCAAGACCGATGGAATACCTTATACAATTTCAGTTAGAACTTCAGATAAAGGAAAATCAAACAAAGAATATACAATAGAAACGATGAAATATTTTAGAAGTCAACTCAAATTGATATTTCATAGCTTTATTTGATTTTTTTAAAGAGATAACTCTATTTCAATGATTTAACTTTAATAATAACAAATGCAGTAGTTCATATAAAAAAATCATTTGGATGATGAGATTAAAATTATGGTTAAAATAAAAGCATTGATTTACAAATCTCATCTTGAAAATATTTATAAGCACTTCTCATGAATCATTGTCTGGAAACTTGTTCCTGTAATATACAGATATGAATTAAAAAGAACAGGATGACAGCTCAATAACAAACTTTCATCTGGTTTTCCTATATTTGTGGCAATGGTCTTTTCTAGTAATGTTCCATGGAAAGAAAAGAGACCAGGATATTAAAGGTATCAATCTACTCACTAACTTCTTTGCACTTTATAGCTAGAAGACTTAGCTGTTTCATTTATGAAATACCCAGTGGTTGCCTTGAAAACACAACTGAAATGGCAAGAATGTCCTCCATAGCAATCTGTCAGACAGTGTTATTACTGAAGGTATTTTTATGACATGTATCTTTGCAGTAAAGTTTGTCTTCAGGTATGCATTTGTGTGTGAGTAGTTAAATTACCTTTTTGAGAAAATGATTTTCCACAGATATCACAATGGTATGGTCTATCACGAGTGTGTTTCCATTTATGACTAGATAAGTGAACATTCTGAGAGAATGTTTTACTACAAACATTACATTGGTATGGTCTATCTCCTGTGTGTACACGTTTATGACAAGACAGATTACCCCTCTGAGAGAATGTTTTACCACAAACATCACAATGATATGGTCTATCTCCTGTGTGAATACGTTTATGACAAGATAGTTCACTACTTATGGAAAATGCTTTATTGCAGATATCACAATGGTATGGTTTTTCTCCTGTATGAATACGTTTGTGACAAATTAAACTACCACTCTTAGAGAATGTTTTACCACAAATATCGCAGTGGTATGGTCTGTCTCCTGTGTGTACACGTATATGGCTGGATAACTCACCATTCTGAGCAAATGTTTTACCACAAATATCACAGTGATATGGTTTCTCTCCAGTGTGAACGCGACTGTGACGAAATAAATGAGCATTCATTGAAAACGTTTTGCCACAGATATCACAGTGATGCTCACCCTTTCCAGCATGGGTTTGTTTGTGACGAGTTAACTGATTAGTAAGAGAGAATGTTTTACCACAGATATCACAGCAATGTGGTTTCTTACCTGTATGGAGGTGTTGGTGACAAGTTAATGCATTCTTTCGAGAGAACGTTTCCCCACAAACATCACAATGGTATGGTTTTTCTCCAGTGTGAATACGTTTATGACTAGATAAGCTACCGCTTGCGGTGAATGTTTTACCACAGATATCACAGTAGTAGGGCCTGTCACCAGTGTGGATACGTTTATGGCGAGATAAACTACCACTCACAGAGAATGTTTTACCACAGATACCACAGTGGTATGGCCGGTCCCCTGTGTGTATCCTCTCATGACTGTATAAATTACTACTCTGAGAGAATCTTTTGTTACAGATATCACAATGATATGGCTTGTCTCCAGTGTGTTTTCGTTTGTGACGAGCTAGTTCACCATTGCAAGTGAATTTTTTGCCACAAATATCACAAGAACATGGTCTCTCTCCAGTGTGAGTACGTTTATGAGCTGTCAAATTTCCACTTGCAGAGAATGTTTTGCCACAGATATCACAATGAAATGGTTCTTCACCAGTGTGAATACGTTTATGAGAATACAGTGTACTATTTGATGTGAAGGTTTTACCACAGATATCACAGTGGTATGGTTTCTCTCCTGTGTGAATACGTCTATGAGAGTTCAATGAATTATTTGTAGTAAATCTTTTACCACAGATTTCACAAGGATAAGGTTTTGAGCCTGTGTGAATTAGTTTATGTTGAATTAAGTTACTAACTCTTGCAAATGTCTTTGCACAAATGTCACAGCAGTATGGTTTCTCTCCAGTGTGAGTACGTTTGTGTTCAGTAAGGTGACTGCTTTTTATGAACATCTTCCCACAGATACCACATGGGTATGGTCTCTCTTTTGAATCTTTCAAGGTGTCACAAAATAAATCTTTATTCTTATATTTAGTTTCTTTGTGAACATGGCTTTTACATAGCTTATTTGCCATAATTTCCACTGTAGTCTATAAAATAGACTACAAATGACTTATTTGTTGGTTCACATTAAAAATTTCTAACAAATGACATGTATTAAATCCTATTTTCTTAAAAAGTAAAACTTGCAAAAATTTGTAAAATATTGGCAAAATTTGGTGTTGGTGCAGCCATAAGGAAACACAAGCTAGATTCCTCTGCTGGGTTTAATATTGTAATAATCAGAAAGCAAATAAAGAGTAACTAATCTCCAGCTATCAAACTTTATAAATGAAACTTCAAAAACAAACACATTAGGCTCTTCCATGTTAGTAAAGGACATGTGACTAGGTGCTGTTTCTAGTGTGATAAGAGGACAGACATAAATTACAACCTGGGACATGAAATATATTACTAATGAATACCTAATACAAGTTCTCTAACTATTCACACAATGAAATGCCAACAGCAGGATATGAACAAACCACCCAAGAATATCCAAAGACCATTTTGCCTCAGATGCAATCCAACTGAATATTTAGAGAAAATTTCTCAAGTCACACAAATTATCTCCAGTCAAGGTAGGAAATCTTTCCATTTATAATTCACTGAAAATATTTCACAGTCAAGGTTTTAAAAACAGCATCACATATGTTCTTGATCATTTCATAAGTTCACTGTGGCATCTTGGGGTGATAAATTCCCATCTCAATGTCACCAGATACTCTGAAACAAGTATAAAATATAAAGAACAAATGTTAACGGGAGTTATTGGTAAGTATAAAATTGATCCAGTATGAAAAGTTAGGTAAGTAAGAAAGAAATGGAAAATATCTACAAAACAAAACCTCAATAGTATGGACATGTAGTGGAAATGAATGAGAACTGAGTGAAATGTAAACTTTCTCTGAGAATGTCCAAATTCTTCAGGAAAATGTAGACTTACCTCCTGAGTATGGTAATTCTTCATTCTCATTTGACTAAATTTTAGACAACTGTAAAACCATGTGATATTATCTTATCTCTTTCAATATCTTAGTTCACTGAATTATTATTGATGTTGGCCTTATCTCATTAATTTGCAGAAGACTTACACTTCCAGACTATCATTATGTTATTTTGGTCAAAACAAAACCAACAAAATGCTTGAATTTTCTGGAATTGTCAATGATAAATATTTAACAGTAACACTTTTGGATATAGAAAAAACAAAAGCTTTATATAATTTATAAAACAAACAAGTCCCCAAATTGTCCTCACCCTTGCTTCTAATCAGAGAAGGTTATTTGGTGGAATTCTGCTGTAACACCCCATATAACCTCTCATAAAAGAAAACTTTTCGAATTAAGAAAAAAAAGTTTTTTCTTAATTTTTTTTTGGGGGGGGGGATTTCTTTAAAAATCATAATTTAGAATATGGAGAGCCTGAATTTTTTGCTTAAATCTCAGCAATAGACCATTAAATGTGTTTATGGGGAGAAAAGAACATCAATATGTCAGAGTAACAAGAAATGAGGAGGGTAGTTTCAGGTGGTTGTGAGATGTGCTAAAAATAGCACTAAATATCCCTTAAATTACACACAAAAATTTGTTTTTTCTTTTCATAATCGTAAGAATTCTTGTGTAGAGCACAAATTTGCAAAAATTTTCTGAAAATTCCCCAAAATAAAAAAAGTTATGAGGGGTTATAAGGGGTGCTTCCACCAATTAGGGATGACTTCTCTTCAACTTTTGACAGTCTAGGCAACCCGCCCAGTCATAAATGTTGAAATTGATCTAATTTTTCATATCATGTACTGACTCATGTTGTAGTACAATCTTAGATTAGCTCAGACTGAACAAACCAGTGATTAAAAAACATTCCTGTCACAACTATTTTTTATTTGGCTGTATTATTACTGTATCCTAAAAGCCTGTAGGCTGTGATACGGGAAAAATTTCAGAGCTATTTCTGGCAGGTTGAATGATATCTTTAGAGTGCGTGAGTAGTTTTGTTTGACCTCTCTTAGTGTTCGTATATTAATTCTTTATGCACATTTTATCCCATCAACTATAAGTGAAGTTGGGTAGTGTCTGTTGACAAGTATGTTTTTAAGTTGTTGTAATCGAGTTCTCTGGTGTTTTTTTCCAACACTATAGTGCAGATTCTTCTCACTAGATTCATCATCATCGTTTAGCGTCCGTTTTAAACGATGATGATGATGATGATGATGAATCTAGTGAAAAGAATCTGCACTATAGTGTTGGGAAAAAAAAAAACACCAGAGAACTCGATTACAACAACTTTGAATGGGATATTTATTTTAATATGTCTCGGGTGGCATGAGCTAAATAATAAATATTGTTTCAAGTCTATAGTTTTGTAAAATATGTTGGTTTCTATTTACTTTTTTTGGTTAGTATATCTAGAAAAAGCGTTCCTTTTCTTGTGTTCCATTGTGAATTGTATTTATGCTATTGAGGAGTCTTGAATTCCAAAAGATTCTTCATGTTCTCATTCCATAGAATGAAACAGTCATCCAAATATCTTTTCCAATTTCCCTTTATGTATTTCCGAATTTTTTGAGTGACTCCTGATATACTGTTAGTTCCAAATAGCCCATTGTCAGGTTTGAAAGAACGGGGGCTGCCTTGGTTCCCATCACAACTCTAAATTTTTGTTGGTATACAGTAGTGTCAAACATGAAGTGATTTTGCTGGAGAATGAATTTTAATATGTTCTGGTATTTCTTCTGGATATTTTCCCAGCCTGAATTGAGTTGCTTCTAATCCATAATTATGGGAGATATTAATATACAGGTTTACAACATCAAAAGAGACAGTGTTTTTTCCTTTACTCTTTCTGGGAAGTTATCATGTCCAAATCATCTCTAATGTAACTTAATATATTTTAGAAGTGGTTTCAAGAGGGTGTCAATGAAGTAACTCAGTCGGTGCATTTCACAGGATGGTCCAGCTATAATGGGCCTTAGTTTAAGGTCTCCTGGTGTTGGTACATGTATGTATATGACTTCAGTGATTTTTTAATTGCTTCATTTATAATATGGCTTTTATGAATTTTCAGTAAGCCATAAAAGAGGTTGGGTTTACATTTAAAGTTAGTTATGTAGCTTATTTCTTTTTTCATCAAGCCTTTTCCATGTAGTTGAACTAATATCGAGAGGCTTTTCATTATTCTTTGGGGATTGTAGTCTTCATTATTCAGTATGAATACTACTAGGTTTTTGTAGTAGTCCACATCCATCACTACTACTGCACTCCCTTTATTGGCTTCTTGAATAGTTAATACCTCATCATTTTGTAATTCAATTAACTCCTTCCACTGAGGAGTGCTGAAGCTTGAGTTAATTTTTTGTTTGTGTAGGGGAAGTTTTCAACGTGGTTACAGAACTCATCGAGTGTTTTATTTCTTTGTATGTAATGTGGTTGCTTTTGTTTTTAAATAGTGAATCATCTTCGATATTAGAGTTAACTAGTGCTTCTGTAAGTCTTAGTTTTCTGCAGAATTCCATTATACTATTTTTAATTTAATTTTGGTTGGGTCTTTGTGGAGTTGGGGTGAATTTTAGCCCCTTTGAGAGTATATTGATCTTCGTTATTGATAGGAGTTAATAGGTTAATTACCTTTGGCTTTTCCTGTGTGTTATGTGCCAATGTGTGTCCCTGTTTCTCTGGTCTGGGGATAAAAAACGTTTGGGTTGTTGATGTGTCTGTTGGAATTTGAGTTAAAAGAGTGATGATATTGCTCTATCGACCTGTTGTCTGTGTTCATGTCTTAGGGTCCTTTGATTGCCATTGGGTACAGTGCTTTATGTCTTTTTCATTCCTGTTTGGTAATTAAAATTCGTAACTGTGCTGCAGTTTTTTCTGAAGTTTCTGGCTTGCCGAAAATCTTATTTCTAGTATTATTTTGTGTTTTTCCAAGGCTTATGGTTGGCTGGGAACTTTGAAGCATGGATCTAGTATTTTTATGTTGTGAGTGATCCCTATTTCTAGTGTGTAAACCGTTTTTTTCCTGGTGAGTGGTTAGTTCTGTGTCATTGTTTTCTTATGTATCCATAATTAAGGGTGGTTTGTTCTCTGTTCAATTATTTATGATTATTTTTTACTGTCTTCATAAGGGATCATCCAAATTAAATTGTTTTTTTGAAGTTTGATTCATAGCCTTGGAAGAAAAATTCAGCATTGAAGGGAATTTCTTTCTTCAGCTTCACATGTTTCTATCCAAAGTTTAGAAATGTTTTCAAGAGGTTGTCCATTTGGCATGTTTATTCAGTTCCCTGTGCATTGTCGATGATTTTGTATTTTTCTTCATTGTTCGATGCTCTTAATCTAAGTAAGTTCTCTTTCTATTTTTATTTGATATAATGCAAATCTTTCTCTCACTTCTCTCTGTTCATCAAGTTCATTTGGGATTTTTATTTGCAGTTTGTTGGGGAGAACTCTCGGTATTGAACTCATCCAGCGTTTGTAAATTTCTACCTTGTTGGAATCTTTAAGCATGTTCCAGAATGCGAATTTTCTGTTTCTAAGATCTGTGTTCCAAATGTTTTTGATTTTCCTTTTTGTTAGATGGACTTGTGAGTTTTCTTTATTAGGAATTGTTCATTGTCTAGTTTGTTTGTGAAAATTGAGTTTGGTGCTGTGCATAAAAGGTTTAAATCTTTACTAATATGTTCCAAGTGGTGAGTTGTTTCTTTATTTCCTTTTTTTCTCATGACTCAGTAGGTTTGATGCCTCAGCTTTGTTGATTAAGGTATTTTTTATATCCAATAGATTACCCCCACTACCACCACCTCCTTGAGCTATACTCTCCTGTATAACTGCAAAACTGTATCATACTTCCGTGAAATCAAATTTTTTTTTCCATAATATGCAGCAAAATACAGAGATTATGATTCTGAAAAAAAAATTTCCCAAAATTTTTTTTTTCTAAATATGCAGAAAAATACGGTCATTTTGATTCTGACAAAAATTTCAAAACAAATCTTTTGGCTGTTATGTTATTATTATTGCTAGTTAAAGGGTGGTGACTTGGCTGAATATTTTGAGTCTTGTAGTATGTAGTTGTGTTAGTCAATATTCTGAGTTCAAATCCAACTCGTTTCCTTATCATCATTATCGATGGACCACTCAAAGAGGTATGTATACATTATCATTTTCGTAACATAATTTCTGTAGTATTTCAAGATGTTTCTGACACGTATTTTGATTCACATGGCGGAGATCCAACATTTCTTCACTTTTTCCAGAATTTCTTCTCTTTATTTATTTTTTTTTGCGAAATACGGAGTTTATGATTCATGTGTGAGTGTGTGTTCTTGATACTCGTTTAGAACAAGTAGTTTTACACCAATTACACTATTTTTTCTTAGTTTAAAGGCCGTGGACTGAAGATGTGAAATTTCCGAAGCCTCTCCCCCACCCCCCTTTCGCGAGCGCGCATTTTTTTCGTGATAGTCGTTTAGAGCAAGTTGTTTTACACCTATTACGCTGTTTTTGTTTTTGTGCCCGGTTCAGACGCTTTCGGAAATTCCCGATATAAATATTCCGAGGCCTCTCCCCCACCCCTCTTTCGCGAGAGCGCATTTTTTTTTTGTCATATTCGTTTAGAGCAAGTTGTTTTACACATATTACACTATTTTTTTTTTGTTTTGGTGCCCGGGTCAGCTCCTCAGACGCTTTCGGAACTTCCCGATGTGAATTTTCCGAGGCCTCTCCCCCACCCCCCTTTCGCGTGCGCGAATTTTTTTTTTCATATTCGTTCATAGGAAGTTGTTTTACGCCTATTACACACATTTTTTTTTTGATTTTCTGATATTTGTTACGCCCTATATTAACCCATTTTTGTACTTACGGTTAGTGTTGGGGAAAAAAGTAAAAATTGAAGAAGTTGGTGGGTGGGAGATTTTCACAATGCCGATTTTGGGCAATTTTCCGGAACCTCCGTATCCGAAAACGGGGATTTTTGACAAAAAAAAAAAAAAAAGAAAAAAATACACAAATTTGGGAGAAAGTGTGTGTGTGTGTGGGGGTCTTTGGGATTCCGTAAAAAAGATCAATATATATCCATTTTACCGGAAGTTATGACGGAAAAATCGGATCTTGTGATTTTCCGAAAGTCTCCTCCCCAACTCCAGGGTCGTCAGCGCGCACATACATGTTAACACCCCACCTCAGGCTGGTTAATTTTTTTTTGTTCCTGGGTGAGGATTCTGTAGCTATGCAACGATATAGTGGCTGACATTGTTTTTGGTCTAGTACTGAATATGTTCCCTTGTAAGTTGAGGATGTTAAAAGCCTGCACCATTTCGTGCAGAAAGGTTTTCTATCAACAAATAGAAACTGACAACAGGCCAACTTAGTTTTCGGGCGGAGGTAATACGTGCGCTACCCGTTTTCGGCGTAACAAAAACCCTAACTGTAACGCTAAACACTGGGCGTATGTATCCTTTTGCAAGTTTTCGAATATATTTTCTCATTATCTGAAGGTATTAAGCAGACATGTATTTCTAGTATATTGGTGGAGAAAACTCATTGGTAACACAGAATAAACTAAAATGGTACATTTGAACGACAACGGTATTAACTAACCTTTCAAATTCCGCCGAGGTCGACTTTGCCTTTCACCCTTTCGGGGTCGATAAATTAAGTACCAGTTACGCACTGGGGTCGATGTAATCGACTTAATCCGTTTGTCTGTCCCCTCTTTGTTTAACCCCTTGTGGGTAGTAAAGAAATAGGTATTAACTAACCTTGGTGAACACCTGTGGAGAACGATATTTGGCAACTGCTCCGAATGGATGACTGTCAGGTCTTAACACATTCAACTAATCTAGCAACATCACAGCTTCACTTTCGTATAACCCAGCCCACTTGCTCTTATTTTTTTCTTTTTAACATATTTAATGTTGTTCACTATAGTGAGGGAATACATGTTTTGCATTCATTTCAATAAAATGTTTTATTAAACGTCTTTTATGTGAATATACTGAGGGATTTCATACGTAAAATGCTGTGTATACAATAAAATTCGTATACAGTTTGTGACAACGGTACTTTATGGTTCCAGGCAAATTCTTTTATTAAAGCGTCAGGCATGAAAAATTTGATATATTGTTTACGGAATATGGCATTTTACATTAATATATTTGGCGGGGATGGAAAATGATATTTCTGGCCTATTTTGTTTTTTTTTTACCATTCTCATGTTGTGTACAAAGGAAATTGCGATTCTGAAAAATTGAAATTTGAAAAACAATTAGAAGGTAACGCTACTGCGTTACCCTCTTCGTTTCCCTTGGAGTTTGGGACTTCGAAGGACAGCTATTCTAAAACTCCATCGAGTATTCTTAAGTATGTATACGCAAACCACCTCAACTTTCATCGGACTCTGGTATTTATTAGGTTCATAGGCGTAACTTCGGTATAAGTACTGGATACATTTCAAGAAAGTGCTTTTTTTTTTATATAGGGTTAGGGGTGGGAGAAAAGGGGGATCTTTTCGGTTTGAACAGCAGTTTTTTCTAGCGGTGTCATATGAAATTGTCACCCATAATTATGACCCTAGTATCGATCTATTGCATTTTAATCTGTTTTAGGGTTAGGGGTGGGGAGAAGAGTATCTTTTTTCTTCAGAAATGTAAATAAACCCAATCTGTTTCTTAAACGAGGGACATATTCATACGGCACAGAATGTTTTCACCTCAATAGACGTCATTGATTGGTTGAAATTGCAGAAATTGAAGAAAAAACAACAAATATCTTACAAACTATAGAATTTTCTCAATAAAGCCAAGGGAAAAAGGTGTTTTATAAACACATTCTACCAGTATACGAAGTTTAGAAGTGTTTAGTTACGTGGAAATTATTTTAAAAAACTGCCGTTCAAACCGAAAAGGGTTTCTGTTATGTCCAGAAATGTAAACAATGTTACGTGTGTACCTATACCGAAGGATCACCGGTTCATATAATATATGGTTAACATGCAATTTGGTCTACTGAAAAATTAGAAGTAAACTGCACTAGAAGTAACGACAGTAAAATCTCATAATTTCGTTTACAAAAAAACTCTCATCAGACTGATTCTACAGGTACCCAGCTATATAGTATCTTCCAGATATAACCTTTCTGGTACTACTTAAGAAGAGTGGTCCCGGTGCGTGCACTCGCGCAAGCTAGTCGTGACTAGTCGATCCTTACTTTGCGTTTTTGTTTTATTTACTTTGTGTAAAAAAATTATTTTGTTTTCTATTTACTTTGCTAGGTAGTCGTTATAGCCGGGTACTCTTCTTAAGTAGTACCAACATTTCTGAAATAGCGACTGAGTTATACTCAAACTGTGAGGGTATGCAGGCCATCGAAGGATCATAGATGATGAAGACAATGAGAAAATAAGTTATGTACATTTTACGTATCTGTATGAGAATACGCAACGAAATAGTGTAATGAGAGTGATTTTACGTTAAGATATGCACACAAAAGTGTGACGTCACAAGATTGTGTAAATGAACACATAGTAATGGCTGCGCCCTGTGTTGTGTCAATTTACTTGGTGTCAGAAGTAGGATTGAATAATCGCCCTAATGAGCTTAATCTCGAAGGCAATGTAGCTCAGAACTGGAAACGGTTTATACAAAGGGTACTACTAGCGAACAGTAATGCCGTCTTCTATAGGACCGCCACATTTAGTTGACAAGATAAATAGATAAATGGATGAAAAAGTTCAAAATTTAAAATTGGTGGAGGGCTGAAACTTGAGCCCCTTATTAAACTTTATAACAATTATTAAATATCAATGTTTGTTTCTCATAAAATGATGTGTATTTAGCATTAATAAATCTCTGAACGAGATATAAACAGTAACCGCTCGACAACGTAAGGTGTACTAGCCATCTGAATGTGGCTAGCCACTGGGGGTGGGGTGTTACTGATGCTTTTAGCCCCAGGCGATCAACGTCACCAGATGGACTTTAGACACAAAATTTCAGTGCCCTTGTGTTATTTGCAAAGGGAGGTCATCCTCCCTCGAAAACCTAAGTGATACATACGGACTATAGTATGTATCACTTAAGTTTTCGAGGGAGGATGACCTCCCTTTGCAAATAACACAAGGGCACTGAAATTTTGTGTCTAAAGTCCATCTGGTGACGTTGATCGCCTGGGGCTAAAAGCATCAGTAACACCCCACCCCAAGTGGCTAGCCACATTCAGATGGCTAGTACACCTTACGATGTTATTTAATTTACATTAAACTATTATTATTTACGATTATTTAAGGCAAGCACAATTAAAACGTAAACTCTTTTCACTTTAATGTTTTTGTATTTAATTTCGATTTGCATATGTTCGTCAATTCGCTACGATCTCTTTAAAGTAAACAAAATAAAAAAATTTAAATGGGGAGGGGGAAAAGGGTAAAATTAAAAAAAATATATATTCGTAATCTCCGACATCTAAAACGATAGAATCCGAAAAATATTTTTAAAAAAATGCATTTTTAAAGGAGAGGTGCGAAACAGCCAACCCTCGCCTTACTGGTAGCATTCCTGTACATAGCTTGTATAGCTCTCACCAAACTCTCATCTATCCCTAGTTTTCGCATTGACCACCAGACAAGGGGGACACTGTCAAAGGCTTAAGTACAGAGGTTTATCTCCTGTTAGAAATTAGAAAACAAAATCAAATAATTCAACGACAAAAATTTGGGGGTGGGGAGGTGTGGAATAAAAAATTTGAAATGGTGTGGATTTAAATTTCCTTTTCTTTTGTTTTTGGAAAAAATTATAATTTTCGTTGCTAAAAACAGGAATGCAACAATTTTACTTTTTATGGTGCAGGTATGGATGTGTGGAACGAAGTTTGCTTCCTAACTACAGATTTCTGTCCCACTGAGTGGAACCTTCGGCAAGTGTTTCTTATTATAGTCCCGTGCCGACAAAAGCCGTGTGAATGGATTTGGTAAATGGAAACTGAATGAAACTTATCATACGTATGTGTGTGTGTGTGTTTGTCCTCCATCACCGCTTGATAACCGGTGTCGGCTTGTTTATGTCTCCGTAATTTAACAGTCTGGCAAGAGGACTTGATAAAATAACTAACAAGCTTTAAAGAAATAAGTAACAGTGATTGATTTGTTCGACTAAAACCTTCAAGGCGTTGCTCCAGCATGTCCGCGAACCATTGCTTGAAACAAAAGATAAAAGTGATATACAAGTTTGACAGGTTATTCTGAGATAGCGAAAAAGTGTTAATATTTCCGTTTTTACTTTTTGATCATAAAACGAATGGGATCTTTTCCTTTTGAACGGCACATGTCAATACAATTTCTAGATTAACTAAACACATTTAAACTTCGTATACTGGTAGAATGTGTTTATAAAACATCATTTTTTCTTGGCTTTATTGAGAAAATTCTATAGTTTGTAAGATATTTCGAGCATTTCGGCAATTTTAACCAATCGCTGACCACCATTTGGGGTGAAAACATTCCGTGCTGTATGAATATGTCCATCGTTTAAGAAACAGATTGGGTTTATTTACATTTGCGAAGAAAAAAAGATACCCTTCCCCCACCCCTAACCCTAAATCTAAAATAGATTGAAATGCAATAGATCGATACTAGGGTTATAATTATGGGTGACATTTTCATTTGACACCGCTAGGAAAAAATCCCATTTTCCGTAGCGGTGTTGTATGAAATTGTCACCCATAATTATAACCCTAGTATCGATCTATTGCATTTCAATCTATTTTAGATTTAGGGTTAGGGGTGGGGGAAGGGTATCTTTTTTTCTTCGCAAATGTAAATAAACCCAATCTGTTTCTTAAACGATGGACATATTCATACATCACGGAATGTTTTCACCCCAAATGGAGGTCAGCGATTGGTTAAAATTGCCGAAATGCTCGAAATTTCAGACGAAATATCTTACAAACTATAGAATTTTCTCAATAAAGCCAAGAAAAAATGATGTTTTATAAACACATTCTACCAGTATACGAAGTTTAAAAGTGTTTAGTTAACTAGAAATTGTGTTGACATGTGCCGTTCAAAAGGAAAAGATCCAACGAATGAATAATTGTTTTCCGTTACCTTCCTTTTGGAATTTCTTTCTTTTTTCTTTATTTACAAGACACCATCTTCTCGTCTTGGCTGCGGAGACAAGTTCGCTGCTCATAATGTAAAAAACCGGAACAAATAACAAATGACACCTAACAATATTTTGTTTAACTTTAATAATTCCGCTGATCCAATGCCCAGGTCTGCTACTTTAATTTTATCGATCCCAGAAGAATGAAAGCTAAATTTGAACTCAAAAAGCGAAATCATTTTGTTTTGACGTTCAAATGATTCTAGCAATTTGACTCCCTTAATGACTAGGTGGTTGCATCTGGAATACCTTCGATCTGTTTAATTAACCGAGAGGCTAAATAACAATTGTAAAAATTAATTAACAACGACAGAGTATAGTGGACAATATAAACATGGTAATAAGTGCTAATATTGTTTCTAACACTGGCCTTAGAATGCAATAAATATATACACACCAAAGAAATAAATAACACAACAAATCTAATAGCCAATTGGAGGTAAATCAACTACATTTCAAAGTCAACATTTGATATTTGGTAGGCGAATGTCTTTAACTAAATTCACCAACTTTTCTAACAACCATTATATTTACGTTATGCTGTTGCTAAGAGATGAGAGTTTTTTTTTTTCAAGTTCACGTTATTACTTTTATAAATACGAACTAGTTTTAAGATTGAAAGCAAATTTTTGATTTTAAAAAGAAATTTAAAAAAAGGGTGTAATAATAAAAGAAATTTCTGTTATGTGGAAATAAATCTCGCCGTGACGAGACGTGAACAATGAACTGTAGAGAGCATTACTCGGGGAAAATGCCGACGGATTTGGTGAGTGAAGGGTTTTTTTTTTTACATAATAAATTCGTAAATTTTGCTCGATTTTCATAAAGGAAATATTTTAAAAGTTTTTTCCCTGTATATTATTATACGGTCATATGTATTTGTTTGTTTCTCTTGTTGGTTATTTTTATTAAATATGAAGTTGAGATTTCGTCGAGTCACTGTTTGTTGTGATTGGTAGCGGCTGGTTGTTGTCTCCCGACAAGATTTATTTTATTCCTTAATTATATATTTTAAAATGTCTAAAAAATTTACAAAACAGGACCATATGTACTTATGAAGGTTTTTTTGAGTCTGTCTCCAATAAACACAGTCTTAACTATAAATTGTGTGGTTTGGCCACAAGGCCATAGTCGAAACCTAATTGGAATAGGACACCACAGATCTTTATTTTATCGTCCCCTGTTAGGGATGTTGCTATCAAACAAAACACTAAAATGAATTTTATTTAATTTAACGTTGTTGCCTACTGGCGAATGATTTTCTTTTGTTTGTGGAGTTAGACAACTCCAGTCTTTGTGGGAGATGAACTGTTGTATACAGACTGTTCAACGATCACAGATAACTTAGACTTAAATTATGATCATTCTAGCCTATTACTACATGAAAGAATGGAAAGTAAAGTATTGGGAGTCGTTTTAGTTTTATGAGCTACAAACTTTTGGTCTTGTAGTAAGTGAGCAGTTGTCTATAATTGGAGATTTGTTTAAATAACAATAATGAATGTATAAAATTATATTTAAATTATTTGGCCCAATGAGGTTTTTGAAATCTAAACTGTAACGTACAAAATTTCTATGTTCAACGTTGGTGATTGTTTAACCTGCTAGAAGAAGTAGCCAGATATTCCTCAAATCGCATCATACTAGCAGTGTCTTCATTTAAGAAATGACGCATTGAATAATGTAGTCTTAGACATACTCTCATCACCAAAAGACAAGGCGGTTACGGCTGCAAATACTTTTTGATCCGAGCCGATATGCAGCAAAACAAATGGTCGCCCTTAACAAGAAACCTAACAACGGGAGCCCCACTAAATTCTGTTATTAAAGAAGCAACTTCGTCTATTAGTCGTGTTTCTGCCACCAAGCCTACATACTTCCATAAATAACAATCTGCTTTCTCTTCTAACCATGAACTATATATATATATATATCGTATATATATATATATATATATATATATATATATATATATATATATATATATATCGGCATGTATTCACTTCTAATGCAACGCTGTTTACTAGCTTCTTGACGTAAACATCAACGTTTCTCTGAGCTTTTTTGTTTATGGCCACTAACGCTGTTCACCAGTCCAGACTACGACGGAGCCTCTACGTGGTCGATCGACTTACTAGAAAATCACCCTTAATTCCTTCAAATCACACCCTGCCGTCCTAAAAAATAGTAGGTTTCGTTGAAGACTAGTTCTTGATACATAAAAAAAATTTGATAGTTATGAGTGGAATGTCTTTAATCATAGGTGTGCTCAATCAGCGCTGACTTTAGTCTAAACAACAACAGCAACAAATATAATAACTAATCTGGTGCTTTGTTCTAAGCCTCCTAATGTTCATTCTTCGTGATTCCATGACTTGCTAGAAATAGCTGCCAAATACCGCACAAACCACTTATTTAGCGTGTCATAAAAACGGATTCATTTAATGTGATTCTGGCTTTCTTGTACGTTGGAAAAGGCCGAGATGGTTACCTGTTATAATACATTTAATTTGCTCTATCAATGTTGACCCAGGAACTAGACAATAACATCAACATCATTCAGTTTGTGTTATTGTCATTGTTTCTGTGACAAGCTTGTGTGTAGTTTTTTTCCCCCAAATGTCACGACTCCAAAATCAGAAAATAGTCTGTGTTCTTTCATTTTCAGTTTGAGAATCAATAATGCTGCCTCTCTATTTGTTTACATTGATTTTAAAACCATTTCTGTTGCTACCAGATTCTGATGTAAGAAACAATGATTTACACATGCACATATACACAAACTGATGCTTTATATATAAGTATTGTTTGCAGGCGGTTTACTCTAATTCTATTTTGTTTATTTATTTTTTAGTTTGGTTTGGTCTGTAGAAATAGTGCTGTGTCCATGGCCTTCATAGACTCTCCCAGTCTGACACTGTTAATACTCTCTCTTCAACAGTTGTGAGTCAGCTTCAGATATAATGTGCAGGGAGGGAATTCCAGAGAGCCAGTGTCCTGGAAAGGAAGGACTAGGCATTGTGTTTAGTGCAGTGCCTGGGTGGAGGGTGGACACAATATAAAGAGTGATGAGAGATGAGTGAGTTGCAAATGACTGAATGGAGGTGGATTCAAAGCAACCAACTATGAGGAGCAGAGGCTAGTGTTATTGTGGTACAAAAGAAAGTACTGATAAATTTGAATGACAAAATATTTTTCATAGAACACAATTTAAATATCTTGGTTGTTAGAAGAGAATGGTTAGAAAATGTAAAAAAGCCGTCTGTATTATTCTGAATGTCATATATAATGATATCATTCCAAGAACATTATATAAAAGGCCCCTGAAGAGAGTACAACGGTCAAAACACTGTGATTATAACGATCTTCTAGGCACAGGCATGTCTGTGATCAAGAAGCTTGTTTCCTAGCTATGTTGTCTTGTATTCAAACCCAGTGTGTTGCACTTTAGACAAAAGCCTTGTAATATACCATGGGATGACAAAAACCTGAGTAGATATAGATGGAAACTGAAAGAAATCTGTTATGTATGTATGTGTGTGTGTGTACTGTTGTCTTGATATCATGTGATGTTGTAAACAAGCATCACTGTCATACAAGTGAGGTTGCTTGTTTCCAGTCTTCATGTCTGTCTATGAGAAAATATTACCTTGCTTGGGAACTGGTGACAGAAAAAGCATCTAGCTGTAGAAAATCTACTTCAATAAAATTCTGTCTCACCCATGCAAGCATGGAAAAGTGAATGGTAAATGGTGATGATGTGAAGATAAAGGCAATAGTCTGAATATATTGGTATATAATAATAATAATAATTATTATTATTCTATCATGTTTGCATAAGGCCAGTAATTTGGAGGGGAAGAGCTAGTCAGTTGCATCCACCCCAGTACTTGACTGGTATTATTTTATTGACTCTGAAAGGATGAAAATCAAAGTTGACTTTGGTGGAATTTGAACTGACAATGTTTAGTAGCATTTTGTCTGGTATGCTAATGGTTCTGCCAGCTCATTGCCTATAATAATAATAATCCTTTTTACTATAGACACAAAGCCTGTAATTTATGGGGATGGTCTAGTTAATTACATCGATCTCAATGTGCAACTGGTACCTATTTTATCAGCCCCATAAGGATGAAAGATAAAGGCAATCTTGGAAGAATTTGAACTCAGAACGCAAAGATGTATAAAATGGCACTCAGCATTTTGTCTGGTCTGTTAACGATTCTGCTAGCTTGCTATCTTAATAATAATAATTGCTCATCTCGGAAATTCAGACAGAAAAGTGTACACCATATTTTCCTGTCAGCCAGTTTCTAGTGAATGAATAAATTTATAGTGAGATAACTACATTTGTTAAATTTTTATATGGTGGCGCTCCAGCATGTCCACAGTCAAATGACTGAAACAAGTAAAAAAATAAAAGAATATATATATTTTAGAAGTAGTTGATAGTTTCCACTACCTAGGTAACCAAGTTAGTAGTGGGGGTGGATGCTCAGAGAGTGTTACCACTATAATAAGAATAGCCTGGGCAAAGTTAAGAAAGCTTCTACCCCTACTGGTGACAAAAGGTCTCTTGCTCAGAGTGAAAGGTAGATTGTATGACGCATGCGTGCAAACTGCCATGCTTCATGGTAGTGAAACATGGGCTGTGACCGCAGAGGACATAAGTGCCCTGAGAGAAATGCTGGACATAAGAAGCATTGGATGTGGCGTGCAAGAGAGACGTCTGCACTGGTATGGTCATGTACTACGGATGGATGAGGAGAGATGTGTGAAGAAGTACCACTCCCAAACAGTTGAAGGAATCCGGGGTAGAGGTAGACCCAGGAATACATGGGATGAGGTGGTCAAGTATGACCTTCGAACAATGGGTCTCACAGAGGCAATGACAAAAGACTGAGACCTCTGGAGATATGCTGTGACTGCGAAGATCCGACAACGTGAGTTCATGGCTGTTTCCTGCACCAGCTTCACAGAAGCCCCAGACCATCCAAAGTGCCTTGGATCGCAAGACAGCCTGCTGTGCTTGAGGAGACCTATTGAGTCAAGTACATCAACATCAAAATAAATATGAAATGGAAATTGTAGTTGTGATACCTGTGCCAGTGGCATATAAAAAGCACCCTCCGAACATGGCTGATGCCAGCGCTGCCTTGACTGGCTTCTGTGCTGGTGGCACGTAAAAAGCACCAATTGATCATGGCCGTTGCCAGCATCCCCTGGCACCTGTGGTGGTGGTACGTAAAAAGCACCCACTACACTCACGGAGGGGTTGGCGTTAGGAAGGGCATCCAGCTGTAGAAACACTGCCAGATCAGCCTGGAGCCTGGTGCAGCCTCCTGGCTTCCCAGACCCCTGTTGAACCGTCCAACCCATGCTAGCATGAAAAACAGACGTTAAACGATGATGATGTATATATATATATGATATACAGTAACACCCACCACCACATCACTAAAGACAAGGTATGAGAAGAGAGGAAAAAATCATAAATGATACACAGAAATATACAGGGTAATACACACACAATAGACATATATGCACTTACCTGTGATACCTATGAGAAATAGAGATAGATAAAATAAATAAATAAATAAAATCTATATAAAGGGCATGGATATATACAACATAAGAAGCAAACCCATACTCACACACACACAAACACAAGAAATTTCACGGACGGCCACAACGTCAACAACACTGACAGCAGCGGTGTTGACGATGGCAATAACAACTGTCATGCTGGCAACACCATGGGCAAACATATGCACAGAAGAATACAGGAACTGTACCATATGTTCGAGTCTTAGGACACCAGCAGTACAATGGGGTGAGAGGATGGGGCTGCTGAGGGGAAAGCTACACTGCTGCTAAAACACACACACACACAGACAAGGACACATGCCTGCGCACATAAGGATACACGCAGTAGCAGAATGCAATTCAGTATGTAGGGTAAGAACACACGAAAATGATAAGTGTCACTGAAGAGGTCACTGATGTATGACGAAAGATTTCCTGACAATGGGCGTGAGTTAAAATAATAAAATAAGAACAGGAATAAATGAGTGAAGAAAAAATATATAATACATGTATTTATTTTGGGGAAAAAAAATGATCATCTCGAAATAATATATATCTATATATATAAAACTGAGAATGTGTGTCTGTCTGTGTGAATCCCTAAAACTCGAGAACTACACAACCAATTTCATTCAAATTTTACACATGCCTTACTTAGGGTCAATGGGGTGTCATGGAAAAAAAAATTTTTTTAACTTCTTGCCTAGGACGATCCGACAGCAATGTCATATCTTCTTCACTATTTCAGTATTACATGTTAAAAGTGAAACAAAAATATCTCTCTATTGTAATGTCAAATGCTTTCACTTTAATAGCGAAATATTAGTGGCATGAACTGAAAGTGAACATCCCTCTTATATATATGTAATATAAATTTTTCTGAAACTTTAGACTTTTTAATATGCTACACCACTGGTTTTAAATTGATATTAAACAAATTAATATTCAATTTTTCACCCTTATTATTTTAAATTTAAATTTACATGTATATAATATATATATATATATATATAAACGAGAAACAAGCAACAAGAATGGATTAGTTTTTAGTACAATTGTTTCATACAAAGACAGGCTTTATTAAAAGTTGCAAATATTGCAGCAGATAAAAGTGTCCCGTACTCATCAGCTAAAACACATAGGAGTTCTCCAAAGATGTACAATTGTACTAAAAACTAATCCATTCTTGTTGCTTCTTTCTTGTTTATAATCACCCCACATTACTGTATGGTTAACACCATATAGTTTTCTGGTGCATCTAAGTAAAGTACCGCATTCAAGTGAATTCATTAGAATTGACTTGAATCTTAATTGCTTTTATTTTATATATATATATATATATATATCTGTTGAAGAGCGTAGGCTCAAAACGTTAAAGACTTGTTTTATTTATATTTCCTGAGCGCCATACTAATACAATTGTTTGTTTGTATTCCACCTGCCTTCGTCTTTTGTTTATTTCCGTAAACCTGCCTTCGTCTTTTGTCTATTTTCATAAAGCTTCCCGTTATATATATATATATATATATATATAAATCATTAAATCATTAAAAATGTTTTAGCCCGAAGGCCGCGGCCATGCTGGGGCACCACCGCTGAATGAGCTACACTAATTTGTGAATCCACCTCTGATACGTGGCACTTGATCAACAAGGGAGTTCGATGCTGCTGCCCGCATCCGCGTCTCCTGTCGTGAGGTAGGCTCATCTGGGACTCCCAACAAGAAGAGATCCAGTTAGTTTTAAAGAAACCCACATCCACACCATGTAAGTCTCTCAGGCATTTAGGGAGGATGTTAAAGAGCTG
>NC_043003.1:100218100-100250001 GCF_006345805.1 Octopus sinensis | reverse complement strand
CTGCCACCGGCACAGGTATCACAACTACAAGTCACAGCATATCTCCAGAGATATGCTTGACCACCTCATCCCATGTCTTCCTAGGTCTACCTCTACCCCGGATTCCTTCAACTGTTTGGGAGTGGCACTTCTTCACACATCTCTCCTCATCCATCTGTAGTACATGACCATACCAACGCAAATGTCTCTCTTGCACGCCACATCCAATGCTTCTTATGTCCAGCATTTCTCTCAAGGCACTTATACTCTGTTGTGTGTGCACACTGACATTACACATCCAACAGATCATGCTAGCTTCATTTCTTTCAAGCCTACGTATGTCCTCTGCAGTCATAGCCCATGTTTCACTACCGTGAAGCATGGCAGTTTGCACACATGCGTCATACAATCTACCTTTCACTCTGAGCGAGAGACCCTTTGTCACAAGTAAGGGTAGAAGCTTTCTAAACTTTGCGCAGGCTATTCTTATTCTAGAGGTGACACTCCCTGCGCATCCACCTCCACTACTAACTTGGTCACCTAGGTAGCGGAAACTATCAACTGTTTCTAGTTTCTTTCCCTGGAGTGTGATGGAATCTGTTTTCTGAGTATCTATTGCTCCTGTGCATCTGCCGCACATGAAAGCCGTCTTCTCGGTTAATTTTCTTTTGATGTTGCTGTACATCTTATGCATCCATAGCTTACACTGGGTACATCTTATGGAGTTTCTACCTACACCTTTTCTACAGATCGTGCAGAATACATGAGGGTGGGGATGATGAGTTTGCCTTCCTACTTACTATAACTTTGGTCTTTGCTACATTCACTCTAAGGCCTTCTAATTCTAAACCTAGCTTCCACACCCGAAATTTCTTTTCTAGTTCCTGTAGTGATTCTGCTATGAAGGCCAGGTCATCAGCAAAGAGGAGCTCCCAGGGGCAACCCGTCTTAAATTCCTCTGAAATTTCCTGGAGGACTATGATGAATATAAGGGGACTGAGGACTAAATCTTGGTGGGCCCCTACTTCTACCCGGAATTACTCCCTATACCCGTTACTAATCCTAACCTTACTAATGGCCTCTCTGTATAGGGCCTGTACAGCCCTTATATATACCAACACATAACATATATACTGTTTTCTCCCCCATTGTGCATTTTAATTTCCATTTTGTCCTTCATATTGTATCAACATTTCATGCATTTATTTAAGTAAGTTATTAAAAATTGAAACTCATCAGTGACTTTTGGGATGCATTGTTCATACGTGTGTGTCTGGTGAAGCCAGTGAAATATTTTCATGTGTGTGTTTCTCCCTTACCACAACTTGACAACTGATTTTGGTTTGTTTACATCCTTAACAGTTCAGGAAAAGAGACTAATAATATAAATACCCATCTTTAAGAAACAAGTACTAGAGTTGAACTGTTTGTCTCAACCCTTCAAGGCTGTACCCCAGCGTGGCTGCAGTCCAATAACTGAAACAAATAAAAGATATGTATGTACAACACACACACATATATATATATATATATATATATATATATATATATATATATATATATGTTGTGTGTGTGAGGAGGGAACAAAGTGTGTCAGAGTTCTATAATGCAAATGACATGTTGATTGACTTCACCAACTTCAAGCAACCAGTTTGTCTACATTCTCACCTGAAAACAGGTTAGACAGATGTTTGTAAATGCAGTCTTCTCCTGTGAAGAATGAACAAGCCAGTATAGGTTAGTGGTTAATGATGTTAGACTTAGAGCAAAAAGGATTCAGAGAGACAAACCAATCTGAAAAAGGAAGATAAGATGTTTAAAGATCCATTGAACAGATATTTAGTACTAATTGAGGTATACAACTTAGAGGATAACTGAAGTTTTTACAAGACAACCTACTGTAGCTGTTACAAACCTCCAGTCAGACCAAAGGTGATGTGGTGGTGGTGGAACAGCAAAGTAAACAGAGCCATAAAAGCAAAGAGATGAGCTTTGTAGGATTGGAAGACTGGGAGTAGCAGAGAAATATACCAGGTAAATAGAAGAGAAGCTAGGTGACTTGTTTATTTAGCAAAAGAAGCAGCAAAGTGAAGAGACTTTGCAATGTTCTGTAGTGTGAGGACCATAGGCTTGAGGTATTCTGGATTGTAAGATAGTGTATCAAAGAAAACCGAGATGTTGGAGAGAAATGTGTACAGATGGATAATGGTATGCTTGCACTTAGGGATTCTTGAAAGAATGGCATAAAAGGCTACTAGCTGTGGAGAATGTATAGGAGAGGGGGTTTTTTTTATTGTGAATCTGCCAGAGGGACCAGTCATTCTCATTGATAGGAGTATGTTAGATAAATCAATTAAGATATAAATACAGGGTTAACCATTGGGTCATCAGAAATTACTGCTGAGATGTCTAAAATATCCAGCGGAATGGTATACAGCCTAATTACCTGTGTAGTTAATCAGGTTGTACAGAAAGGTATCATGCTCAATAATTGGTGTGGTGGTATTATAACAAACTGGTGTCTTAGAGGGAAGTAATTACAGCGGTAACAAATTGCTGGATCAGGTCATGAAAGTTAAGCAAGAGTTATTGATCTATTATATTAATGAAGATTTTGTGCCTGGGAGAAGTACTGCTGACTTTCTCTTTTTAATAAGGCAATTTCAGAAGTAATTAACAATGCTTCATAGTAGTGAAATGTAGGCTGTGAGCACAAATGACATGTGAAAACTAGAAAGAAATGAAACTAGCATGCTCTGCTGGATGTGCAATGTTAATATGCATGTACAACAAAATGTATGTTGAGAGAAATTAGGCATAAAAAGAATCAGATGTAGCATGCAAGAGAATAGACTTTACTGGTATGTTTTTGTGATGCAGATGATTGAGGGCAGTTGTATAAAGAAGTACTGATTGCTAAATCTGGATGAAAGCTGTGGAAGAGAGAGACCCATAAAGACTGATCTCAGGATATTGACCCTCATAGAAGAGATAAAGGTCTAAGATGATTGGCAATATACTGTGCTCAAGAAGACTCATCCGTCTCAGCAAAAATGAGATCCAAAAAGTATATCATTTATATCTGTGCTCCAACATCTAATCTGTAATTGTTGAGTATTTCCCCTATGACTCATTTTCTTAAAACCCATCCCTTCATCACTCTTAGCCACAGGGCTATTCACTCAGGTGATGTAATTATATGAACCCCATCTGTACAGTCAGTAATCCCTCTCCTTGGAACCTCTTTTGTCACATTTACAATATTATCCCTTACCACTTCATTTTCCTCTGAATACTCCTTTCCCTTGAACACCTTATGATAGCTTAATGTTTTATAAACAATGTCTGTTTTTTGTTTTGTTTTCTACATATACTCTGTGTAACACACAAACCTGTATTTCATAAGAAAGGATCCAATGCATGTATGCAGTTCTAAATAATGAATATCTGTCATGCAATTTAAGCTTGAGAACAGCTGCATAAAAATGTACCAATCTCTAACTGTGGGTGAATCTGTGTAAGAAGTAGACCCTGGCAGACATGGGACAAAGTAGTGAAACATGATCTTCGCATGTAGGGTCTCACAGAGGCGATGACAAGTGATCATGACCTTTGGTGATTTGCTGTTCCTAAGATTCGTCAGGCAAGTGAAATCATAGTTGTGGCTGGTACTGGTGAAATGTAACAGCACATATCCAGTGACATGTAAGAGGACCCATGCCGGTGACATGTAAAAGCATTAGGAAGGGCATCCAGTGATAGAAATCAAGCTGAAATCAGACTGGATCTTGGTACAACTCTCCAGCTCGCTAGTTTCAGCTAAACTAATCCATGCCAACATGGAAAGCAGATGTTAAATGATGATGATGATGATATATATATAAATGGAACAAAAACGCAATAGAGGGCTTTAAAACGTTTGGACAGATAGATGATACATAGGCGGACAAGAAAAACAACAGTTAGAAGGACAGGAAAAAAAGACGGGTCGTTCTTGGCTTTCTTTCATCAGTCAAATCCCATAAGTCATGACCATTTCGGGCAGTTACACTTGAAATGGTTCGATCTGGTTGCCCCCAAAATAGTCTAAGAGCATTAGACCCCTTTGTAAGAAAGTTAGCGAATGTGTACGGTAACAAAGCCCCAAAAACAGAGAACATGGTACATAATTACAAATACAAACAATAAGAATTTAACAACAAGCGTCTTTCAACTGAGAACGAATCAAATTGAGCTGGCGTGTATGAAGGAACATGGGAGATGGACACGAGGTGTTGACAGTTGACAGTCAGACCAAGACAGAAAGATCATATGTGTGTGTGTGTGTATATGTATGTATATATATATATTACACCCACACACACATATATATACAGGCACATTTATCATATCTTGATATTTTGTGGACTGGAATCCCTGTTGACAAGCCAATAATAAGGTGTTAAACACTTATAGTTTGCGAATTAATAATTCCAGTTCTCAGAAGCTACTAGATTTGTTATGTATACGCCTTCAGGTAGAAGGCCCTGCTCGATCTGTAGAAAAGGTGTAGGTAGAAACTCTATAAGATGCACCAAGTGTAAGCTATGGACACATAAGAGGTGCAGCAATGTCAAAGGAAGGCTAACTAGAAAGATAGTTTTTGTATATGGCAGATGCTCAGGAGCAATAAACACTGAAAATGCTCTGAGACCAGCTTCTGCCACATTCCAGGGAGAAAAACTAGAAATAGTTGATAGCTTCCGTTACCTAGGTGACCAAGTCAGTAGCGGGGCGGGTGTGCTGAAAGTGTAGCTGCTAGAGTAAGAATAGCTTGAGCAAAGTTCTGAGAGCTCTTACCTCTGCTGGTGACAAAAGGCCTCTCGCACAGAGTAAAAGGCAGACTGTATGATGCGTGTGTACGAACAGCCATGCTATATGGCAGTGAAACATGGGCCGTGACTGCTGAGGATATGCGTAAGCTCGCAAGAAATGAAGCCAGTATGCTCCGATGGATGTGTAGTGTCAGTGTTCATACTCGACAGAGTGTAAGTACCTTGAGAGAAAAGCTGGACCTAAGAAGCATCAGTTGTGGTGTGCAAGAGAGATGTTTGCGCTGGTATGGTCATGTGGCGAGAATGGATGAAGATAGTTGTGTGAAAAAGTGCCACACCCTAGCGGTCGAGGGAACCTGGGACGAGGTGGTGAAGCACAACCTTCGAACTTTAGGTCTCACTGAGGAAATGACTAGAGACCGAGACCGTTGGAAGTGTGCTGTGCTTGAGAAGACCCGGCAAGACAAGTGAGACCATAACCCGGGATGTGCCAGTCCACTTATGCATACCTTTCCTTCTGGGGACACAAAACTCTACTTGTGAAGACCTGTTGAGGCAAGTGAGAATCGAAATCGATCAACATCAATGGAAATTGCAGCTGTGATACCAGTGCCGGTGGCACGAAAAGAGAACCATCCGAATGTGGACGTTGCCAGCGCCGCCCTGACTGGCCTCGTGCCGGTGGCACGTAAAAGGCACCCACTACTAGTGGTTGGCATTAGGAAGGGCATCCAGCCGTAGAAACATTGCCAGATCAGACTGGGCCTGGTGCAGCCTTCTGGCTTCCCAGATCCCAGTTGAACCGTCCAACCCATGCTAGCATGGAAAGCGGACGCTAAACGATGATGATGATAAACAGACTGGCTGCTTATTTCTATGGATTATGTCAAGTGGTGAGACCCCAATGAGGCTGTTCATTACTTTTTCAATTGATGGAGTAGTAGTTAAATTTATCATCTTTTTATGTCTACTTTGTAAGTTTATGTATATATATATATATTTTGTGGGAGGTAACTTTGTGCCAGGTATTAAGATGATAAAGTATGGTAGGTGGGTAGGAGCAAGTATCTTGTTGAAGGCAAGATACATGGCTACCCCAGCAGGATTTGGAGAACATGATGGTGGAGATGAGTCATCCGGGCATATCCTCAAGGTACAAGAAGGTGGATAAAGAGAGAATAGGGTCAATGATTCTAATTACATTCCCAGATGTCTGGATACCTATTTCCCAACATCCAACTGACCCAAAACATGTTGAATTATAAAATAAAGTGTCTTGCTGAGAAACAACAAAAGATTTGTGATAGCTTTGAAACCACAAACTGGGAGTTGGTAACTCAGTACCTTATCTAATCAACCAATATCACTTTGCTGTTGTTAACCCTTAAGCATTCAGATTACTCTGATAAATGTAATAGTTATTTACTCATATTGTTTTGAATTAATTATGCATTATCTCAGTTTTAAGATTTCAGTGATGTGACTGTTTTATTCTTATACTGACATTGTAGGGTAGATTTGGTCACTTTGAACATAAAACAAGTAGAATATTTTGACTGGATTCGGCCAGTTTGAAAGCTAAAGGGCGAATGTAGTTATCAGAGCTAGTTTTAGCATAATTTGACTAATTAAAACAGCCAAATAAACTCTGTTTACAGATAACTGTTATTCTTTAGTTGAAAGAATATTACACATATATTTCTCTGCTCTTCTTAAAATATTAAAAGTTGAAATGTTTTCTCATTGTTTACACTCTTATCCCTTAATATTTTAGACCCTTCGAAAAGTTTTACTGATGACTCTCGACTCTCCCGGTTGATGCGACGTCTGCTCAAGGAGAGTGATAGAGACCGGCGTCTCAATGCTGCCAAACAGCTGAAAGATCATTTACATTCAACTGATGGAGTAAAAGTAAGTTTAGATATTGTTTTATTTATTAATTTGTTTATTGTTTAGCCCCCAAGAATTCCTCTTATTGAACAACACTATGATCAAAGATTCCACTTTTTTTTAAACTTCTATCTTATGTCCTCTTCCCTTTAAATCAGTAGGCTGTGATTTGAGATAGATTTTGTTAGTTTTAATTGGTTGAGTGTCAATGTAGAGATCTCTCTTTGGAGTTTAGCTTTTTTACGTAGATGATGGATGTCTGCATTTGCATAGTGATGGGTGGGGGGTAAATTTTAGTTTCTCTTCCCCAACCATAACAGTAATATTTATTTGTACAATCATTTTCCCCTTGTCTTAATTGAACACCTGAGCTAAAATTTAAATGTCCATTTATGATCTCAGCAATTTATTGTGCAATTATGCATGACATTTGAATGTAAAAACCATACACTTTAGTCAGACAAGATGTTTTCTAACTGCTTGCATATTGTTTGTATAAGGTTGCAAACTTGTTTCAAACCTGAAGCACAGGGAGTGCTGTGTGTCACCTTCGGCAAGTGTCTTCTGCTATAGTTCCAGGCTTGTGAGTGGATTTGTTAGATGGTAACTGAAAGATGTCCATCATTGTGTGTGTCTGTCCACTTGATATTGTTTGTCAGCCATTTCCAATGTTCTGCAAAAACATAACTGGCCAAGAGAAATATTTACCTTGCTTGGAAACTGGTTAGAATTGATAACAGGAAAGATATCCGGCTGTAGAAAATCTATCTCTATAAGCTGTCTAACCCATGTAAGCATGGAAAAGTGAATGCTAAAGCAATGATGAAGATGAAATAGACACTAGTTCAAGCCAACACAGCAATATATATTATGCTATTCGAAAGTCATGTCTCATCTTAAATTGTCCCTTCTGAGTTGGATTAACTCAAATTACACATGCACAGCCAATTTACCTAAGTAGTATGTTTTATTAGTCCAACTTGTCAACCACTCAGAAATATTTGTACAATTGAGACTGATATGCATTGGCTAAGTACACCATGTCTGCTTCTACTATAGTCTCCTGAAAGAGCTCTATATCATAGTCCTAGCCACCTGCAACACAAAAATGCAACAAATATTCACTGTCATGCTATACCACTACACCAAACCCTACTGACCATTATACAACAGTCTTCAGTGTTTTGTCCTTAGATTGATTGAAGTATATCTGAGATGATGGACATGAGTTATTGTCTGGTCTAGCATAAACTGACTGGAATTGCCCAGCTTTAACAGCAACAAAGCCCCATTCTCAGGTAATGGGAAACTGATATCCAATTTGCATTTTTTTTTCTTGTGGATTTCAGAATTTTCACATATCCAGTCCTTCACACATACATGTGTGAAAAAAAGCATATATATATATATATATATATATATATGAGATTTTTTTAATTTTTTTTTTATTGAAAAATCCCTCCTTTCTTTTCTGAAATACTTTACCATAGTTTTGCCCATCAGCATATATTTTTCCTATTCTATTCAGGATGTAACAGAGGGCCAGGTAAGTTTAGAAGGATTGCTAGTCAGTTTTTGTTTCTTTACTAATTACAACAATTACTTAACATAGTTTGTTTTTCCCTTTTTGTATTCTCTCAACTTGCACTTGTTTGTTCACATGTTTTTCTTTGGTTTTTTTTCTCTCTTCTACATATAAATGTGTATGCATGTGTGCACACACAGACACACGCATGCACGAATATAATCTTATCAGTTTAACCTTTTATTATTCACTAGTTGATCACA
This sequence comes from Octopus sinensis, assembly GCF_006345805.1. Lineage (NCBI taxonomy): Eukaryota > Metazoa > Mollusca > Cephalopoda > Octopoda > Octopodidae > Octopus > Octopus sinensis. Next base: position 100,241,530 of record NC_043003.1, on the reverse strand, counting down.
TTGGCCCCTGTACTTATTTCAGTTTGGTACTTATTTTTATCAGGCCACTAAGTTACAAGACATACTGTGTGTGTGTGGAGAGAGAAAGGGTGAAACCTTATTAAACTATAACATGTTATACTTGATATTACATAAACCAGATGAAATCTGAATTAAGAAAATGACTATCAGTGTTGACTTTCCATGCTGTTTGTAGACTGGTTGAACTTGTTGACACATTACTTTTGGTGGCTGGAAAGAGACTTGTTATATCTCAGTTGTAATCTTCTTAGGTACATCATTACATCACTTTCATATAAACACACTGAGTGCTCTATTTGTTGAACTTCATATCATGTACTTAGCATTCATTGACCTTGAGAAAGCATTTGACAAGATGCCTTGGTCCCTCATCTGGTGGTCACTGTAAAAGCTAGGAGTAGCTGAATGGCTAGTGAGAGCCATTCAAGCCATGTACTGGGATGTCTTTAGCAAAGTGAGAGTTAACAATTCAGTGTGCAGGTAGTTCATCAGGGTTCAATTATCAGCCCCCTTTTATTATCATAGTCCTCAAAGCCATATTGGAGGAACTTAAGACCAGTAGCTCATAGAAACTCCTCTATGCTAATGACCTTGTTATTATAGCTGCAAGTGTAGAAGAATTAAAATTCCATATATGGAAGCAAAACCCAGAATCAAAGAGTCTTAAGGTTAACTTAACAAAAACTAAAGGTCTAATTAGCAGGAAAATTGAATGAACACTAATCCCTTCAGGTAAATGTTCCATATGTAGACAGGTGTAGGTAGAAATTCCATACAGTGTGCTCAGTGCAAACTATTGACACTTAAGTGGTGCTGTGGAATCAAAGGAAGGTTATCAGAGAAAGAATTTGTTTGTGACAGATATGCAGGAGCAACAAATGATAAGAGCTCACTGGAAATAGATGTTCTGAAATACCCAGGAGGCTCCCTAGAAGTAGTAGATAGTTTCTGTTATCTAAGTGATGTAATTAACAATGAAAGAAGATACTCTGAAAGTATTGTGCTAGAATGCAAATTGGCTGGAGAAAGTTCAGAGAACTTGCACATCTGTTAGTGACAAAAGACCTCTCTTTCAGAAAGAAAGGCAGATTGTATGATGCTTCTGTATGAACAACAATACTATAGGACTGAAACTTGGGCTGTGAATGCAGAGGACATGTGGAGACTTGAAAGAAATTAAACAGGTGTGCTCCAATGGATGTGCAATGTCAGTGTGCATGTACAACAAAGCAGGGCATGGGAGGCATCAGAATTGGTATGGAGGAGAGAAGATTGTGCTGGTATGGTCATGTGTTGTGAATGGATGAAGATAGCTGTCGATTGCTAAACATAGAAGGAGCATGCGGAAGAGGTAGACTGATCTCAAGATGTGGAACCTCTTAGAGGAGATGACAGGGAACTGAGATGAAAGGCAGGTCTTCTCAAGCACAGCATAATGCCAATCTCAGTAGAATTGAAGCCCTGTCAAGCCTTCCTCCACAACTCATCTTTTATTTCCTTCACTGATATCATCTGCATCCAATTCATTCCCTATCTCATCTGTCACACTATTTATACCCAGTGCGCTTCCTATTCTTTCTCATATTCATGTTGTACCTGGACCTCACATCTCTTTCTTCCTCTCTCTTTTTCTCCTCACTTTCCAGGTGGGCAAGCCATGTATTCACCTCTTCAGCAAGATACCTGCTCCTCTCTCAGTCTATTATAGTTTTTGTCTCCAGTCTATACCCTACTCAATTGAGGGGTCTTATCTTGTGGGTCCTTGGTGATCTCACTAAGGCTGGTGCCACATAAAAGCACCCAATACATTCTGTTAAGTGGTTTGTGGCATCCAGCTGTAGAAACCATGCCAGCATGGAAAAAGGAACATTAAATGATGATGGTGATACATGATGGGCTTTCAGTTTCCATCCACCAAATTCATTTGGTTGGCAAATAGAAGACATTTGATCAAGTACAATTCAAGTACTGCAGTCATTGTAATCGACTAAACTTTTTCATGGTTCCTAAATGAGAAATAATTTCTACCAGATGAGCTGGTATATGATCCTATCACTTCAGGTAAAATTCCTTCTGGTATTGAGTTAAAACCTTTAGTTCAGATACTAGTGAGTCATCTTTGCTTTTTGTCCTTCATGTGTTTATAATGTAAGAAGTGGTCATATACTGCTGTCAAACTGTCTTTACACCTACTAGAATTTGCTTTGTGCTTATGTTCAAAGATTATTATTGTAAAGCGGTGAGCTGGCAGAATCATTAGCATGCTGGGCAAAGTGCTTAGTGACATTTCGTCTGTCTTTACATGCTGAGTTCAAATTCTGCTAGGGTCAACTTTATTGACCCTGAAAGGCTCAATAAATTAAGTACCAATTGCATACTGGGGTTGATATAATTGACTAGCCCCTCCCACAAAATTTGTACTTTTAGTAAAAAGGGATTATTATTATTATTATTATTATTATTATTATTATTAAGAAGGCAAGAATCATCTACATACTGGACAAAATCTTGAGTATTTCATCTGGCTTTATGATCAGAGTTCAAATGACGCTGAGGTCAACTTTGCCATTTGCCTTTTCAGAGTTGATAAAATAAGTACCAGCTGAGCACTGAGATGGATGTAATCAGTTAGTCCCTCCCCATACGATCTTGGGCTTTGTGCTTGGCGCATAAGCACCGATGCACTCTGTAAAGTGGTTGGCATTAGGAAGAGCGTCCAACTGTTGAAACCATGCTACAACAGATAACTGGAGTCTGGACAGCTCCCCATCTGACAGGCTCCTATCAAACTGTCCAAACCATGCCAGCATGGAAAACATGTTAGACGATGATGATGATTAAGATAGTAAACTGGCAGAATCATTAGCATGTCAGACAAAATGCTGAGAGACTTTTCTTTGAGATCTTTATGTTCTGCTTTCAAATTGTATTGAGGTTAGCTTTCAAGTTCAATAAAATACAGTACCAGTGAAGCACTAGCACCAGTGTAATCACTTCCCCTAAATTTCCCAGGTGAAATGCTTAGTGGTATTTCGTCCATCATCTTCATGTTGTGAATTCAAATTCTATTGAGATAGACTTTACCGTTTGTAATCAACCATCCCACCCCTCTAAAATTCAGGCCTTGTACCTATATTAAAATGGATTATTATTATTAAGGTGGCAAGCTGGCAGAATTGTTAGCATGCTGGGAAAAATGTTTTGCTGTATTTTGCTACATTCTGGGTTCAAATTTCGCCAAGGTCTACTTCAGCCTTTCATCCTTTTGTGGTTGATAAATTAAGTACCAGTGAATCAATGTAATAGACTAGTCCTCTCCCCTCAAATTTCAGGCTTTGTGCTTATATTAGAATGGATTATTATTATTATTATTAAGGTGGCAAGCTGGCAGAATTGTTAGCATATTGGACAAACTGCTTAGTGGCATTTTTCCAGATGTTTACAGTCTGTTCTAGTTCTGTCAAAGACAGCTTTGGTTTTCATTCTTTCACAGTCAATAAAATAAGTTGAACAGTGGGGTCAAATATAATCTGTCCCTCTTCCCCCAAATTTCAGACATTGTGCCTATAGTAGAAAGGACATTTATTATTAAATATTATTATTATTGGAGGTACAGTGTAGTTGTTAGTCTAAGGTGATCGGAAGCTAAGTACATGTAAATAAATTGCAACCTGATCTCAGTCATTGAGTCCTGCTTAGAAGGTGTATTACTCTATTTCATGGTAGAGTGATTTATGATAATAGCAACATTGTAAATTCATCAGTTCTAATGATATATATATAAATGGCCTAATTTGTAAAGTAGTGTATCTAGCATGATGACAGGCATTTCACTATTTTTTCATAAATAATGGGTTTCTTTTTTCTTTTAATCTTTTTTCTTTGTGTTAATAATCAACATTGGAAATAATATGAATTTAATGTGATTGTTGTGAAATAATATTGTAAGAAACTATCATTATTTATGTTCTGGAAAGTCCTAAACAAATCAAAAGTGTTTTCCAACTTCCAATTCTTAGTGTTATTTAATTTTACTATATTTGGGGGAGTTTCTTTTACTCTTTCTCTAGAACTTTAACACTAATGTTTTGCTGTTGCATTTTTTATTATTATTATTAAGGCAACGAGTTAGAATTGTTAGCACGCTGGACAAAATGCTTAGGAGTATTTCGCCTGCCGCTTTGTTCTGAGTTCTAATACTGCCATGGTCGATTTTTGCCTTTCATCCTTTCGGAGTCAATAAAATAAGTATCAATTGAGCACTGGGGTCGATGTAATCGACTAATCCCCTCTCCCAAGGTTGCTGTCCTTGTGATATAATTTGAAACCATTATTATTATTGTTATTGCAAGCCGACAGAAGCGTTACTGCATTAGACATAACATTTAGTGGCATTTCTTTACCTTCTTTTCAGAGTTGATAAAATAAGCTAAACACTGGGGTTGGTGTAATCTACTAATCGCATCATCTAGAATTTCTGGCCTTGTGCCAAAATCTGAAACCATTATCATTATTATTATTATTGAATGAGAGACCAGGCAAGCTAACAGAATCATTTGCACACTGCTCAGAATGCTTAGTGGCATTTCATCCATCTTTACATTCTGAGTTCAAATTCCACCAAGGTTGATTAAGTACCAGTTGAACTCTGGGATTGATGTAATTAACTTATCCTCTCCCCTGAAATTGTTAGCTTTGTACTAGAATTTGAAATCATAATAAGTGGCATATCTTCTGGCTTTTTATATTCTGAGTTCAATTCCTGCTTTCGGGTTTGATAAAAGTCAAGTACTGGGGTTGGTGTAATTGACTATCCCCTTCTGTTAAAATTGCTGGCTTAATATCTGTTTTTTTCTTCTTCTTTAAATCAGTTTTTGGCTCATATATTTGTGACCCCATTACAAGATTTATGGTTTGAATAGTTTGTATATAGCAGTCATTTATATGATGTTGCTTATTTATATTAGTATATACCTAACTGTAGCCATTACAGTGCTGTCTACATTGGTTACCTGACTGTTTTTTCTATATGATATAATGACCAGTGGGGTTGTGTATGTAGCTGTAACAGTGACCATTAATTGTTTTACTATCAACATGTCTGAGACCATCCCTGGTTCTATGAAACAAATTTCCTGTTTTTAAGGTTTTTTTGAATTAGAACATTCTATCAAAATTCCATGTTAATTTTTATTCCAAATACCAGCTTGGTAATAACAAATTATTTTACTAACATTATTTTCAAAATCAATGGAAGCAAAGGTAGCATATTTCAACAAATATGGAAACAAAAGTGTGAAACAATGTTGTCAACAACCAAGACCTTTGGTTTTCATGTTTTTATTTCACCTTCAGTCTGATATATAATTTTAGATGTGTTCATTGTCAATTACAGAACATGTTTATTCAGTAATACAAATATCCAGCTGTAGAACCATGCTGGATCAGAGCACCATGATGCAGTCTCTGAACCTGTTGGATTGTCTCATAGTGTCCAGCCCATACCAACATGGAATGTCAATGTTAAATGAAGATGATTTTATCATATATATACATACATACACACACACACACACACACACACACACCACACACATACATACGCAACAGGTTTCTATCACTTTCCATCTACCAAATCTACTCAAAAGGTTTTGGTTGGCCTGGAGCTACAATAGAAGATATTGGCTCAAGATATCATGCAGTGGAACTGAATCTGAGACCACATGGTTGGGAAGTAATCTTCTCTACCTCACAGTCATGGTTGCATCTATAAATCATTATTTATGATAATTTATTACATTGGTATATGGGGCAATACATTTCTAAAGGTAGTTTATGACTACATATTTTGATTCTAAAGAGCTGAAATCTAGAATGTAGTTGTACATAACTAAATACTTCTAATTTAGTACTCTGCTGCCCCTGCCATTCGTTTGTTTTTATTTTTGATAAAATATTAAAAAGTTGGCTGAACTGATAAATCAGCTATGTTTTGCAGAAACTTAACTTTACTATGAGAAACTGTTTCTAAACTTTACCAGGCCAGGACGTGGTGGTCAAATTTTGCCATTCATCATGCTGATGTCTACAAGAAAAATACAACTTTTGTGTCAGTTTCACTTAAGTGGCTAAAATCCTATCTCCACATCTTGTACTAGTGGAGAGAGACCAATTTTTTTTTCCTCCCTTTTGATAATTTATGATAATTAACTTGCACCAAGATAGGCACTGACATGGCTGTGTAGTTAAGCTTGCTTCCCAGCCAGGTCTTGGATTCAGTCCTTTATATGGCACCTTGGGTAAGTGGCTTCTACTACAGCCCTGGACCAATCAATGCCTTGTGAGTGTGAGTGGATTTGGTTGATGGAAACGAAAAGAAACTCTTGACATGTTGACAGTTGTAAAGGAGCATCACCATCATACAAGTGTTGTTCATTTCCAGTGTTCTGTGAAAAATTTGTCCAGCCTTGGGAAAATGTTACCTTCTTTGAATGAAAACAAGTGAGGACTAGTTACAAGAAGAGCATCAAGCTGTAGAAAATCTGCCTCAATAAATTCCATCTAACCTATGCAAGCATGGAAAAATGGACATTAAACGGATAATTTTTAACTAATTTGCATCAGGATAGGCTCTGACGTAGCTGTGTAGTTAAGAAGCTTGCTTCCTGCCCATGTCTTGTGTTCAGTTCCTTTACATGGGCAAGTGGCTTTTACTATAGCCCTGAACCAACCAATACCTTGGGAGTAGATTTTGTAAATGGAAAATGTCTCCATAATACCACAAGATGTCTTAAAACTGCTGATTTTGGATAAGTAAGACTCAAACATATTGCACTTCTAAACTTCACCCAGAACACCTGGGTTCTCTTTGTTTGTAGCCAGATATTTCAGTTATGTTTTCTTGTTTTCTAAAGTGTCCTGCTTTCTCGTCTTCCCACAAGGCATTGTTATTTGTTAACTTTTCAGGGAACAAAAGGCAATTGGTGTTTTAGAATGTCCTAAAAATGTGTTTGGTTTGAGCTTTTTATGGAAACTTGAACTTTTTGAAACAATACTACTATAGTGTGTCCTGTTTGTATACAGGATATACTAAAATAGTTGTTTAAATTGCATGTGTTGGTGTGAGCTTGTACTGGTATGCATACATAATGTGTTTGTATGTCACTTGTAGTAAAACTGGTAAGCAACACAAACTAAACCACAAATGTCCTTTTAGAAAACCAGCTGGTACAGCGAATATGTAAATTGTTTCAGAGAAAAGTAGCAGATTTGATATCTCACTCTGCATGTTTGGTTCAACAAGCATTACTTAAACCTACCCTTACTCCCCACCACCATACACACACATCTTTGTATCTTTATGGACTTACACTTTCCTTTCTAACTTTTCAGTAGACATTGACTACACTTCGCCTCTTCTTCCCATGCCTTTTAGTTGTAGCTTTATAAGAAAGTGAGTGTCTCCTCTTACTACTCCTCCCACTTTTAATAGCTTTTTGTTTGGTGTTTGTTACTTATACAAAAGACATAAATCTGTTAGGACATACAGACTGTATTTATGCAGAGAAGATAAACTTTTTGCAGAGTGCATGGCCTTGTTTTTGATGTGTTGGTTATAATTATTCTTACTTCCACTTCATATATTGCCAATGTCCTTTGGAGGTGCATGAGTATCACAAATATTTTCTCCTCTTGGAATTACAGCAATTAAGCTAATCACACAGGGATGAATTATTGCTGTTTGCACAGAAAATATAAACATTTCAATCCTGCCTTTATTTCTCAGGTGTGAGTTTATGAAGTGTGTGTGTGTGTGAATATATATTTATGTATGTTTATATGTGTGTGTGTATACACTATATATTTGTTTATAACTATATGCATATATGTGTGTGTGTACATATGTTTGAATGTGTACACAATATATATATGTTTATAAGTATATACATGTGTGTGTTTGTGCACGCACACACAGATATCAAGGTGAAAACTAGTTCTCATCTGATGCTGAAACCTAATTGCTATAAGCATTCCTTATAGGTGCTGGTGTGTCTTCTCAACTACAGGGATTTGGATTCAGTCTCACTGCATGGCACTTTGAGCAAGTGTCTTTTAATATAGCTCTGGGCCAATCAAATCCTTATGAGGGAGTTTGATAGATGGGAACTGGGTGCAACACTATGACACTGAAGACCTATTCAGTATCCTTAATGTTTATGCTTAACTCCATGTTACAGTAGATGTAATCATCTGTACTTATATTATACAAATTTGTGGCTGGGTATGTTAACACAGTTCATTGGAATTTGGTTGTGTCTGAATTCTGTGAGAATGGGAATATTTCAGAGTTGAGGGATGGCATGTGTTTGTGTATGTTGATATGATTGGCCTGGATTGGTCACCTCTGTGAGAACAGCCAAGATCTATTTTCATGGTTGTAGGCATGAGAGAGAGACGATTGATTTTGGTTTAAGGCAGATTTCCATTGAGGAAATATAAATTAAAGAGTTCTTCCCTAGAAACACCATGCAACAGATTTGAATTCAGTCACAATAGATCAATATCTTATGCTCATTAACCATCCTGCCTCTGGTTTTTTTTTTTTTTTTTTATTTTAGTGCTGCAACATGGGTTAGCAACCAGTATCTCGGCCTATGCCCCTCAGCCAGGGCTACCTTACGAACAGAAAGACTGATTTTATGACACCCTCTTGCAAACTACCTTGTTGCCAAATAGACGGGAACCATCTCTTTGTGGCTGGCAACTTCAATGGGCATGCAGGACAGCATGCAGGGGTTTTCCATGGCATACATGGAGGCTATGGTTTTGGTTCCCGCAATGAGGAGGGAACCAGGCTGATGGAGTTCTGCAATGCAAATGATCTTATGGTTTGTAATACTGACTTCAGGAAACCTGCCAGTCACCTATTCATCTACCGATCTGGTGGACACACTAGTCAAATTGACTACACCCTCACCAGGAAACCAGAAAGATGACTACTTATAAATGCCAAAACCTTCCCAGTTGAAGAATGTACCCCACAACTTAGATTAGTAGTTAGAAACTTCAGGATCGGGACTAAATGGATACCCAAAAGACAACCAGCATGGAGAAGAAGGGTCTGGAAGCTTAAGGATCCTGGGAATGGACAGAGATTTAGAGACATTACTCAAAGCGTTTGATGAAATAGAAGGGGATATAGCATCACATGATGTGGAAGACAGCTGGAGGTTCCTACTGGACATGATCTGTAGATGGTGCAAAGTCCCATGGTAACGTGGTGGTGGAACAATGTAGTTGACAAGGCCATTAGGGAAAAGAAACCAGCATGGAAGGACTGGAAGAACAGTGGTAGCAGGGAATTGTATCAGATTGCCAGAAGGTAAGCTAGGAGACAGGTTTACTTAGCCAGAAGGGAAGCATATAAGAAAAAATTTGTCATTGTTCTGTGTTGTGAGGACTAATGGCTTGAAGTATTTCAGGTTGCAAGACAGTGTGTAAGAGAGAATTGTGATGTCATAGGAGAGAAATGTGTCTGCATGGATGATGGTTCACTTGCATTTAATGAGGCTGCAAAGAGAGAGACTTGGAGACGCCACTATGAAAGGTTGCTAAATGAAGAGAATGAATGGGAGAAAGAGAGTCTGCTGAATGTCAATCCAGCAGAGGGACCGGGTATCCGAATTGACAGTACCCTAAAGCAATTAAGGATATGAAGACAGGGAAAGCCCCCGGCCCATCAGGAATCACCACAGAGATGCTTAAAATATCTGGTGGTGTCAGCTATAGTCTAGTCACCTATATAGTCAGTCAGGTGATACATGAAGAAGTCATACCCAATGACTGGTGTATTAGCACCATAGTCAACTGCTACAAGGGTAAAGGTGATGCGTTAGATACGAATAATTACAGAGGTATCAAGTTGTTGGATCAGGTAATGAAAGTCACAAAGAAGGTCATAGTCCAACTAATTAGGGAGATAGTTGAGACGAGGTGCAGTTTGGGTTTGTGTGTTAGGGAAAAGCACCACAGATGATATATTTCTGGTAAGACAGATGCAGGAGAAATACCTAGCCAAAGATAAACTTCTGTACCTGGCTTTTGTTGACATGGAGAAAGCCTTTGACAGGGTCCCTTGATCCCTTATCTGGTAGTCAATGAGGAAACTGGGGATAGATGAGTGGTTAGTGAGAGCTGTACAAGCCATTTACAGGGATGCTGTCAGTTAGGTGAGGGTTGACAACAAGTATAGTGAAGAATTCTGGGTAGGGGACACCAAGAATCAGTCCTCAGACCCCTCTTATTCATCATAATCCTCCAGGCAATAACAGAGGAATTCAAGACAGGATGCCCCTGGGATCTTCTCTATGCTGATGGCCTTGCTCTACTAGCTGAGTCACTATCAGAACTAGAGAAGTTACAGGTGTGGAAGCAAGGTGTAGAATCAAAAGGCCTTAGAGTCAACCTAGCAAAAACCAAAGTCTTAATAAGTAGGAAGGCAGACAAATAACAAATCCCTTCAGGTAGATGGTCTTGCTCAATCTGTAGAAAAGGCATAGAAACTCCATAAGATGTAACTGGTGTAAGCTATGGACACATGAGAGGTACAGCAATATCAAAGGAAGGCTAACAGTGTTTATTGCTCAGGGACAATAAACACTGAAAATGTGCGGAAAACAGCTTCCATCACATGCCAGGGGGAGAAACTGCAAGTAGTTGATAGCTTCTGTTACCTAGGTAACCAAGTCAGTATCAGGGCTGGATGCTCTTAGTGTTGCTGCTAGAATAAGAATAGCCTGGGCAAAGTTCAGAGAGCTCCTACCTTTGCTGGTGACAAAGGGCCTCTTGCTCATAGTAAAAGTTAGACTGTATGATGCATGTGTGTGAACAGCCATGCTACATGGCAGTGAAACACGGGCCATGACTGCTGATGACATGCATAAGCTTGCAAGGAATGAAGCTAGTTTGTTCTGCTGCATGTGTAATGTCCGTGCATATACAACAGAGTGTAAGCGCCCTGAGGGAAAAGTTGGACATAAGAAGCATCAGAGGTGGTGTGCAAGAGAGATGACTGCATTGGTATGGTCATGTATTGCACGTGGAAGAGGACAGCTGTGTGAAAATGTGTCATACCCTAGCAGTACAGGGAACCTGTGGAAGTGGAAGACCTGGGATGAGCTGGTGATGTGTGACCTTTGAACGTTGGGCCTCATCAAGGTGATGACAATTAACCGAGACCTTTGGAGATATGCTGTACTTGAGAAGACCCGGCAAGCCAAGTGAGACCGTAACCGTGGCCTATGTCAGTACAGCATAACCAGCCCATTTAAGAGTACCCTTCAATCATTGGGCAATAAACTGCGTTTGTGAAGACCTGTTGTGGCCAATGACAGTACCGTCTGATTGGCACCCCTGCTGGTGGCACATAAAAAGCACCATTCACGCATAGTCGATGCCAGTGGTGCCAGACTGGCTCCTGGTCAATGCCAGTATCTCCTGACTGGTACTCATGCCGGTAGCACATAAAAAGCACCCACTACACCCGGAGTGGTTGGCATTAGAAAGGGCATCCAGCTGTAGAAACTTTACCAGATTAGATTGGAGCCTGATGCAGCCTTCTGGCTTGCCATCCCTCAGTCAAACCGTCCAACCCATGCCAGCATGGAAAGCAGACATTAAATGATGATGATGACCATTGGCAAGCTAATGAAATACTTTTCAGCTGTACAGTATTCTCACCACTAACAGTAAAAGCCTGTAGCTCCTCATGATACCTATTTTCAACTATACATATATATATATATATATATATATATATATATACACTTTTGAGAATAATATTGAGGACAGCTATTTGTTTTACAATTGGCTGAAACAGTCAATATCTCTTATTTGCAATATTCTCTGGCAGAAAAATCTGTTTTGTTACCTTAGTAAGAGCTTCAGCTATAATTTGGAAAGATCCGGTGGAAATTAGAGGATTTTCAAAGTGGAAGTGCAGGTATAAGTGGATTTAAAACCCAAATATTTCCTGATGCATTCGTCTAATAATGATAAACTTGGTTAGCTAGGATTCTCTAAGTGGTGTAGTTTCCATAACAGGATACAAATTGCTCTTCCAGATTCAAAACTAGCTTTGCTATTTCATCACCATACATTTTGTGGAATACATAACCCAATATGTATTGTCATTATCTTTTCTAGAACTTTCTGTTTCTAATTCTGTGTTTATTATAGAAGTATTGGATTAGCTTAATATCTGATCTTGCTTCTTTTGAAAAGTGCTGTACTTCTGAACTGACACTGCAGGCACAAAAAAAAACAGTGCTGCTGTTGGTTATTGCAATGAGCTGTATTGCATAGTATGTACTTTTAGGTGGAATGTACTATTAGAACTTAAGTGTATTGGACATAGTGTAATGACTGTGTTAATATACAAAACTGCCAAATGTGTGAGTTGGTTGAGTATCCTATCAACTTGGTTAGTTTTGGATATTGCCTTCCTGTTAATTCCAATTAATATCTCTCAGAATCAGTAGGATAAAAGAGTGATTTCATTTCCATATTTATGTAGAGAAAAACTAACCAATCTTTTGGCTTGACCATTTGAAGTACATATAGTTTCCTTTGTGCTAGCTAACCAGTGGCCTGGTTGAGCATGAAGAAAAGTAAAATTTGTCTCGACAGTAACAAAGTATTGTTTGTCCTTTTCTTACTGTATTTCTCTTGAAATACAATACCTTTATTTCAATTAATTGTGAACATAATGAAGAGTTTAGTTGAAGTAATTAGTGTTTGGAACTTAAATTAACATGAAATTGTGATGGAGGGTTTAAAACTTAGATCATTTTATTACTTTTGTTACTATATTTCTATTGAAATACCCTTCATTTGTTTCAATAAATTTCGAATATAGTGAAGAATTTAATCAAATAACTGTCTTATTTTTAAAATAATGAAGACTAGCAAAATAATTTTTTCATTATTAAGCTGATGAAATAATGAATTTAGTAAAATAACTTTATTTTGCTAAATAACGACTTTATTTTACTTAATAACGTTGTAGTTATTTAGCTAGTGTTTGAAACATAATTTAACATAAAATTATCATGAATGTTTTTATTTAGATCACCTAAAAATTTAAGTTTGTACTGTAGAATTTGATATTAAAAGCAGTGTTTAATCCTGTATTTAGCCAAATAATTTTATTCTTAGTACCTTATTCTTGACAAGGTTAAGGTATAGTTGCAAAAATAGTGTCTCATCTCGGGATAACGCATTCATTTCCAATATTTGACAAGAAAATGTCTGGCCATGGGGAAATATTACCTTCTTTGGAAATAGGTGAGGATTGACAATGGGAAGGGCATCCAGTTGCAGAAAGTTTAAATTTTCTATTAAACACTTAAGTGAAAATGACTTTAACAATACAGTAAATATTTCATAAAAGACCCATTTGTAACCTTTTCAAATGCATTCAACGTATCTCACCTCCAAAGATTTGGTTGCTATGCCACCACATTACAGCTATTTGCGATAAAGAACCTGAAATATCTGTTACATGGTAGCAGAGCATGCAAGAAATAGCAGCCAAATCTTTCCTTTTCTTGGGAAAGGAGCCATTTACATGTGATTTTGATGTCACATTCCTTGAAAGCATGCAAAATAACATGGAAAAGAAGAAAAAAAAAAACCCATGAAGCAAAACTCTGTTGCTGGTAAACTCGGACTTCCCCAGTGACTCAATGGATCACTGGTAGTGATCACTTCCCCAGTGACTCAATGGATCACTGGTAGTCTAGTTATCATCATTATTATTATTATTATTTTTAAATATTTTTTTCTACTCTAGGCACAAGGCCCGAAATTTTGGGGGAGGGGGCCCAGTCAATTAGATCAACCCCTGTATGCAACTGTACTTAATTTATTGACCCCGAAAGGATGAAAGGCAAAGTTGAACTCAGAACATAAAGACAGACAAAACACCACTAATCATTTTGTCCCTTAAAAAAGTTGAAGTCAAAGGTTCTTATTTCCATAAGGGTAATGGGCTGGCAAAATTAATAGAGTTGAAGATAAAATGTCTTGATTTTTACATTCCTTTACATTTAAAGTTCAACTCTGAGGTTGAATTTACATGTCATTGCTCTTAGGGTTAATCTTCTTAACTGTTCCCTTCCTATATATTTTTGGTCTTGTTGTTACCTAAGAAATTATTCATCTATTTTTCTCTGTATTTGCAGGTTGCTGCAAAAGTAACTGAAGAGTTACTTGCTGCACTTCAAGATCTTTTCTATGAAAGGTAATTATTACATCACCGTTTATTTCTTGTAGCTTTTCTTTCTTTTGTGTTTGTATTTAATTTTTTTTTCCTGCTTTCTTCAGTCAGTTTAGTTCTTAAGGAGTTGAATGACTGAACATATGAACATCACTTTACTTTCTTAATATAACCATTGTTATATTCTCTTGAACAAGAAAAGTAAACTACTTACCTCAACCTGCATGACTCTGGATTGGTTCCACTTTTATTTTGTGGGTGAGTGATGAGTCAATAAGCAGTAAAATGCTGATCCTAAAATATAAAATGTCTACATTTGCAAATGCCATCACACTCATCTTAAATTAAACAAATAGATATAAAAGAGTTGAAAATGCAATTGTACACACCCAATGATTTATGTATTCATTTTTGATATGTTCTGGCAGCTTCAAATGTGAATATATGATGGTTGTTGTTTGCTCATAACACACACGATTCACTAGTGTAAGAAGACTTTTAGATGCTGTAGTGTTTCAACTTTATTGTATCTCCTCAGTCGAAGCTATTCCATGAGACCTACAAATCTAGCAAGAACACAAACTTTTGTTTATAGGAATTAGCAAGCATTTGCTGATATATATCAAACAGATAATAATCCATGTGGTGCATGCAAAGCATCAAGAATCTAAACAATAACATATCTATTTATTCTTAAATGTTCTGGTAAATTTGGATATTAATATCTAATCTCTCCTTAGATAATGTGTGTTCATAACATGCACATTTCAATGGTTGAAGGGAATTTTGAGACACCACAATATTTTGACTTTGTATCTCCTTAGTCAATTATATACATAGTTTTATTATACGTATAATGAATTAATGTGGTTAGTAAACAAATTTTCAGCAAGGGACTTGTTTGAATTGCTTGTGTCTCTTTAGGATTCCCATAGTTCACCATATGCTCTACTGATGATAGTTTTCAAATATTGGTTTAAAATTTTGGCACAAAGCCTGCAATTTTGAGGCAGAGGTTAACTCAATTACATTGACCCCAGTGTTCAACTGGTACTTATTTCATCAACCTCAAAAGGATGAAAGGCAAAGTGGAATTTGAACTCAGAACATAAAGTAGGAAGAAATGTTGTGAAGCATTTTTCCTGGAGCAGTAACAATTCTGCCAGCTCACCACATTTATAGTTTACAAATATTAATGAACACCACTGTAGTTTAGAAAACTTAGGGAAGCAGCACACATACTAGGACATAACTACCTCCTAAGCAGGCTAATTGCAGAAATTAATACAATATGGGAAGCAATAATTATGAAAGAAAAGAGCAGACTATCACAACAGATTACATAGACATTAGGTTTATAAGTCTTAAAAATGCATTGTCACTGTCTATGGGCATAGCATAGTAGATAAAGATGTTGGTTAATATAGTACAGTGACCTAGAAGTTTTAAGTTCATTCCCAAGCAAGGCACAGAGAGGTAATTCAAGAAAAGCAACTGAAACAAAAAATGTTGTGAAAGGCAAAGAGCAGAATGGAAACTGTACACCATGGGTCAAATAGAAGTTTAGTTTCAAAAATTTGATACAGCAACTGAGTTCAACATGACACCTGATGATGGCTGGAACACGTAACAGCTGAAATGTAGTGAAAGCAACAATCAAGATGAAGACACCAGTCCAACTAATATAAACAGTACAGGTATACCTTGGCTTAAGTCATTTTGATCTAAGTTATTCTTAGTTATACGTAATTTGAAAAATAATATATGGTAAAGTAAAAATCGAGTTAAGTCATTTTACTTGATTTTACGTCTGTCCGCCACAAATATTGGAATGTTAAAATCACTAGAAAACTGTTAAAAGCACATAAAATCATGATACAATAAATAAGAATAAAAGCATATAAAATCATATTAAAATACGTACAGTAAATGTTAAGATACACACCATAAAGTAGTGTAGCTTAGTGAACGAAATCATGAAATCAGCTGCGTTGTCTTATCGTTCCTTCGGAACTCATATTGCACTGTAGTTCCAATATCTACCATTAGGCGTTGTTGTCACTTGTGATTCCCACGATTCTTTTGACTTCAGATTTGTGTGCATCTGTTTATCAGCTACTTTCTCATTCTCATTCATTTGTAATTTTATTTTTTATCCTCATGGCTCCTAAGAAAATTCTTTGTGAAAGAGCTAAGCGTCATACTATAACACTGGAAGATAAACTGGCTATGATAAACCACCATGAAAAAGGTGAAAATGTGGTAGCAATTGCAAAATCTTTTGGGATGAGTCAGACAGCTGTATCAACAATTGTACATAATAAGGACAAGATTTTAGCACATATCAAATCTGAAGCCCCAGAATGAAGAACACTGACATCAATGAGAAAAGAGGCAAAATCTTTGAAGAAATGGAAAGTCTTCTTTCTCTTTGGATTGTTAGGTTGAAGTGTCAGTGTGCTTCTATTAGTTAAGAAATCATTGAAGGGAAAGCATTGTCTTTGTTTGAGGACCTGAAGGAAAAATATCCAGATGAGAAAGATCTAGAGTTCAAGGCAAGTCAAAGATGGTTCCTGAGATTTAAGGAGCAAAGAAGTTATCACTCCATTAAGAAGCAAGGTGAAAGTGTATCAGCTGACAAACAAGCAGCAGCAGAATTTTTTATTTAAAATATTTTTGGTTTTTTTTACTATTGCAAAATAATAATAATTACTGAACTTGTTTTTAAGCTTAAAAAGGCTTTTATTTTACCATGTCTTATTACAAACCCCATTCGTAGATAGAGCATCTGCAATGCACGGTAAACACTGCCAAATTGTATTCATAAATTAACATTTTTTTGTTACTGTACTGTATTAAAAAATAAAAATTTTGTTTGTAAGCTTAAAATAGGTTTTTATTAACCATGTATTATTGAAAATGCATTCGTAAATAAAGTACAGAACTGGGAATGTTTATTATTGGTTTAACCTAGAGACAAGAAAATTCGGCCTAGCCTAGAAAAAAGTTAATTTGACTTAAGTTGTGTCTCTTGGAACCAATTAACAACATAGGGTGAGGTTTGCCTATATACATAATATGAATTCTGCATCTCACAACTATAGAATTGTATTGATGAAATACTTTCTGATTATTTGTCACTGAATGTTTTACTTGATAGAAGCAGGTGAATATGTTATTGCTTACCTTTTAATAGTGAAGAGGTTAATGTTATAAGATGTCCTTTTTTTAATATTAACTTTTCTTCTCAGCCAGATTGACTGAAACAAGTAATTTACCTTGTTTAGAGTGGCTGGAGTAGTTCAATAGATATAGTGGAGCCTGAAATCCTTGTTAGTATTCTACCATTTTGATTAATAATTGATTAAAAACTTTAGTAATCATTAGTTAGAATTAAATAACCATAAGTAAATACTTTGGTTCCTTTAATCAAATTTTTACTAACATTTTGTCTCCATTTACCTCCTGTAGAATCTATAAAGAAATAAAGTATGAGGTTGCTTTATGTATTGGAACAGTAGGCAGTATAATGGGACCAAATGCTGATAGGTAAGTACTGCTATTAACTTCTATCATCTAATAGAAGTTTCCTTTTGTGATTGACCTTATATGAACCAATTTATATTTATCCTTTTAAACTATTTCCTTAAATCTAAATACTAAGACAAATTGTTTGTAACTATCTAATATTGAATACCAAGTGTAAGAATGATTTTAGAAAATGTGTGTAGATTGTGGAGTTACGTAGCTTGAAATATTAACTGTTATAATTTTGACTTCAAGTCTAGAAAGATGAAGATATTTAAATATTAGGAAAATACTATGGCTGGTGTGTGTGTGTGTGTGTGTGTGTGTTTGACTTTCAGAAATAGCATTAAATGTTATTCCATTTATATGTTTGCAGATATTTCCAATGGTTGTTTGCCCAAACCAACAGTGCCACAGATGATGACATCAGGCAGCTGTTTCTTCTAGCATTACTTGAGGTAAGTACAACCCCAGTCAATGTTTAAAATCATTTCAATCTTCTTTTTTTTCTTTCTACTCAGGCTACTCATTGACATTCACACTCAACATACTGGATGTGCTTTACTTTAGTCTGTCACTATTGCTGCACATTACTTGGTGGCTGATGGCTGCTCTGTTGTTTATGTTGAAGCTCTAGATAAACCTGCTAGAGCAGCAATACTGTTATATGAAACATCATTAAGTTTATTAAACTGCAAATTGTTATTAAAAATAACATTTGTCATTGTAAAAGTTCATTTATATTTTGGAGGCTCAGAAGCTATAGTAAACTAGGATGACAAAAGATATAATATATTGGGATTACTTGCTCATAGATCAGTGAGTTTAAATCTGTTCCTAGTATTTTATTCATTTATTTCAATCAGAACACTGACATAGTCTAAATTCATTTGGGAATATTATGTCCTATCCAATAAAAAGATTTATCTCTCACTTAATGCAAGAGGCTTGTACTAAAATCACTATTATCTGAAGACCCTCTTTAAGAGCTTTAATAGGCTTTTAGTCATCGTTTTAAGATACCGCAAGCTAGTAAAGGTGCAAAAACAAAGGACCACCAAATATTGTGCAGTATTTAGCTATGTCCTTCCATGCTGAGTTCAAATCTAGCTAGGATCACTTTTTTTTCTTTTGTCTTCTATCTATTCAAAGTTAATTGAAATTGAGTATAGTAATGTAGATGGTAGATTCAATTCTCTATACTCTTCCTCTAGCAATTTCAGGCCTTGTGCTAATTTTAGAAATCATTATTTGAAGAAGCCATGGAAGTAGAAAACTGCCCTCCCCTCTTTTTTTTTTTAAGATTTGAGAAAGTTTTTTTTTCCAATCTCTTTTACTGGCATATAAGGGTAATTAGATGGGATTAATGTTCTTTGTCAATCATTGAAGGGGCTTAGTTGAATGAAGTTATATGGGTAGATGACAAATTTCAGCTGGATATGAGGTTTTTATTTTATTTTTTTAAATTTATGTTCTGGTGGAAGGAACTGGCCTTCTGAATTCAATGAGATAGATACCATTAAACTGTTGCAAGTCAGCATCTGCTGGGAGGAGATAAAAGGGTCCATGTTCCAGGAAAGCAGGATGTAGTGATGAATTTTGGGCCTAGACAGTTAGACACAAGAAAAGTGAAGAGGGGAGGAAAGACAAGTGGATTGGAGATGCATGAGTCACAAATCCATGTAACTCCAAAAACAGAGGCCATTATAGTATCAGTAAAAAGGGTAGAGAGAGGATTCAGTTTACTTGTGGACCAGAGCCTGGAGTGTGACTGAATGAGTTTATGCCAATCAGTCTCTTTCTCATTAAGGAAGAAGAATTAGTCAAACCATTTGGTAAGCTGTCTAGGTGTAGGTCATATTGGAAATGCTTGGTGGAGAGCTTGTACTCCAGGTGAGGTTAGGAGTGATGGCAGTAAGTTTGACTTCAGTCGGTTGCTCTTTGACAGATGTGGATTTTGGTGGAAGAGACAAAGAGAGATGATACAGTTTGTCAGCAGACCAATTTTTCCTGTTGCATTTTCATAATTTTACTTTTTACATTATAAAATCTGAGATATTTAGCAAAGAGTAAAAGGATGTGATGTTCATTCCTTTTCTAAAGGTATTGAGTCACTAATCAATTTACAGGGTGCTTACATTTCTGGTGCTTGCCCTCCTAAGTACCAACTTCCATCATTTTGTTTTGAAACACAAGGCCGTGTATTTGTATGGGAAAGATTGTATTTTGTCTCTTTCTCAAAAGTATTTTTGAGGTAAATGAAGTGAAATGCTTACAACATGGAATGGAAACCAAGTCACATAGTGAGTTTACTAAGTGTGTGGGTATTGTTGATTGAGTCAACTCATATTACTATACCAAAGAGATGAAAGTAAATTCCTATGAGATTTAAACCTAGAACATCTGTTATGAATTGACTTTTAACCAGGTTTTGCAGTGATTAAGCAAGCATTGATAGGGCCTGTATGTGGTTGCTCAACCTGCTAGAAACAGACACTGAGTTGTGTTAAAAAAGGATACATTGAATTATGTAATCCTAAGTATACACTGTATTTGACTAAGCAGTGAATGTGGGCACAGCTGAAATGCTTTTGATCAAAGGTATACTCAGTCAGGGTTGATCTGGGTTTCCCTTCCTTGTAAATGGTGTTGCAAACTCATAACAAAATGACCATCATAAAGGAAATCTAAATCTTATTTATTTCACCATTCCTTATGCAATCTAATTTAGGTAGTTAATAATTTCACTTATTCTTTCCCTTTTTTTCCTTTTTTCTACAGACTTTGAAATGTGATGAGAAGAAGCAAACATTAGCTGATTTCATGCAGGTAACATAATGTTTGTTTTTTAATTTTTGGGGGGGATTCTTGTATTCTTATAGGTAGAATTCTGGTTTCTATTGTGTGTGTATACTCAGACTATTACTAAAGCACTTTTACATTGTTCCTTATCATCATCTTTTTCATGTTTCTGATACTGCTTATAAACAGTGTGTCTGTGTGTGTATATATATATATATATATATATATATATATATCATCATCGTTTAACGTCCACTTTCCATGCTGGCATAGGTTTGACTGAGGCCTGCACCAGGCTCCAATCTGATCTGACAGAGTTTCTACAGCTGGATGCCCTTCCTAACACCAACCACTCCAAGAGTGTAGTGGGTGCTTTTTACATGCCACCAACACAAGGGCCAGTCAAGCGGTACTGGCAATGGTCATGCTCAAATGGTGTTTTTTTTATGTGCCACCTGCACAGGAGCCAGTCCAGTGGCACTAGCAACAACCTTGCTTGAATGTTGTTTTTCATGTGCCAGTAAGGTGACGCTAGTAACAATCACGCTCGAATGGTGCTTTTTATGTGCCACTGGCACGGGAGCCAGTTAGCAGCCCTGGCAATGATCATGCTCGGATGGTGCTTTTAACGTTCCACTGGCACAGGTGCCAGTCAGGCAATGCTCTCTTCGGCTACGTCAGTGATTTTGATTGTGATTTCACTTGCCTCAACAGGTCTTCGCAAGCGAAGTTTAGTGTCCAACAAAAGAAAGGTATGCATAAGTAGGCTGGTTACACTACTGGCATAGGCCATGGGTTATGGTCTCACTTGGTTTGCCGGGTCTTCTCAAGCACAACATATTTCCAAAGGTCTCAGTCACTAGTCATTGCTTTGGTGAGGCCCAATGTTCGAAGGTTGTGCTTCACCACCTCATCCCAGGTCTTCCTGGGTCTACCGCTTCCACAGATTCCCTTAACTGCTAGAGTGTGACACTTTTTCACACAGCTGTCCTCATCCATTCGCACCAAATGACCATACCAGTGCAGTTGTCTCTCTTGCACACCACATCTGATGCTTCTTAGGTCCAACTTTTCTCTCAAGGCGCTTACACTCTGTCGTGTATGCACACTGACATTACTAATCCAGCGGAGCATACTAGCTTCATTCCTTGCAAGATTATGCTTGTCCTCAGCAGTCACGGTTCATGTTTCACTGCCATGTAGCCTGGCTGTTCGTATACATGCGTCATACAGTCTACCTTTTACTCTTAGCGAGAGGCCCTTCATCACCAGCAGAGGTAGGAGCTCTCTGAATTTGGCCTAGGCTATTCTTATTCTAGCAGCTACACTTTCAGAGCATCCTCCGCTACTACTGGCTTGGTCACCTTGGTAACAGAAGTTGTTCTCTGCACATTTCCAGTGTTTATTGCTCCTGCCCAGTTAGCCTTCCGTTGATATTGCTGCACTTCTTATGTGTCCATAGCTTGAAATAAAACAAAAAACATTGTTTATAAACAAATATTCACTCTTAATGCAACATGAATACTTTAATAACTTAATTTGCCATTACTAGCGTTACAGTCAATAATGAGTAAATTACCTATTTAAATGAAATGTATTATATAATTGCCATTAGTGTATTGATAAATAACACATACAACTCGCTTATTATTGTCATATAATAAACAAATAGAAGTTTGTATATGAAATTGATCTTTTTTCTATGTCAATTATTACATGTTTTTCTATTATAAACTACACACATACAGGAGGAGTAAATTATATATATATAATAATACTTTGAATGTGGCTCCCAAGAAAGAGTTAATGTAATTATACAATCAACGACAGGTATTTGACACCTATTTTTCCATAGCCGCATGGCTTAGGCAAGAGATAACTGAAACAGGATTTTTATGGCCAGAAACTCTTCCTCTCAAAAGCCTTCCAGTTTCTGTTCTACCAAATTCCTTCACAATGCATTGGTTAGCCTGAGGGTGTGGTAGAAGTCACTTGTCTAAGGTAAAACTAAACAACCTGAAGCCACATAGCTGAGAAGTGAACTTCTTAACCACACATCCATGTTTGTGCCTACGTGTATGTTTACATGTGCATATGTGCATGTGCGCGCGCGCACACACACACACATATATATATATGATACACTCTCAAATTTTTCTCATCGTTACTTTTCCCCTTTTATTTTTTTTTCTCTTCAGAATGTAATGGCTAATGTGCAGACATTGTTGGAAAATGCTGACAGTGCTGAGATTCTCATTGCTGTTGTCAACATAATCCAGCAGCTTTCAAAGGTCTACCCCCATGTGTTCAACTCTCACTTTAGGGTAAGTTGCTTTACCTTGTACATGTGTTCCTTCACGCTGGTATTTGTTTGATAGTGTTTATGGTTCTGCATTGTTTCACTCTATATAGAAAAAAGCCACCAAATCTTGCTCAAGTTACACCCTACTCATCATTTTACATTCATATTTCTGTGCTCGGATGAATTAGGAGGAATTCATTGAGACGTCTTTTCATGGTTGGATGCCCTTCTTGTTGCCAACTGTCACTTATTTGTAAACAAGGTAATATTTCTCTATGGCCTGACATATTTTTGCAAAATATCGGAAATGAGTGCCTCTGCTTGTTTGACAGTGGCACTCATTTGTAAGGCAAGGAGACACAAACAAATACATTCTTTCTCTCTCTCTCTCTCTCTCTCTCTCTCTCTCTCTCTCTCTCTCTCTCCCTCTCTCTCCCTTTCTCTCTCTCTCTCTCTCTCTCTCTCTCTCTCTCTCTCTCTCACACACACACACAAACTA
>NC_043003.1:100205600-100213100 GCF_006345805.1 Octopus sinensis | reverse complement strand
CAAGTGGTATTTTTTTTATCTCTGTCTATTTATATAATGTGTATGTGGTTGAATGTATAGAGTGTGTATGTGTGTGAATGTATTGTGTATCAATATCATCATTTAACATCCATATTGGCATGGGCTGGACAGTTTGATAGGAGCCGACAAGTCTAAGAGCTGCATCAAGTTCTAATGTTTGCTTTGGCATTGTTTCTATGGCAGGATCTCCTTCATAATGCCAACACCTTACTGTGTACTACATGCTTTATTTGTAGCATCATCTTTAGTGTGGTTGCTTTGCAGCCTGCTCAACTCTGTTGATATGTGTGTGAATATATTTGTAGTTTAGTGCTTCTTTAAAAGCAGTTCTGTTTGCTGCAAATTACCTAAATCCTGTGAAAGAAGTTCAGTTTTAACTGTGTTCAACATCATCATCATACATCTTTCCATGCTGGCATAGGTTGGACAGTTTGACAGGAGCTGGCTAGGTAGAAGACTGCACCATGCTTCACTGTCTGTTTTGGCATGGGTTTTACGCCTGAATGCTCTTCCTAACACCAACCACTCCACAAAGTGGACTGAGTGCTTTTCACGTGGCACTAGCATAGGTGAAGTCAGTTTTGGCATGTTTTTTTTTAACAGCTGGATGCCCTTCCAAACGCTAACTACTTTACAATGTGGGCTAGATGCTTTTTACATGGCACCAGTGCTAGCTGGGTCATTAAGTAACCTACAAGCCAAAGATCCTTTGTGATATTGGAGGAAATGATCTTGTACCAGATGATGGAGGGTTAGAATGTGACAGAGAGACAGAAACATGTGTCTTGCTGTAGAGGAGATACATGGTTACCCAATCAGAGAGGGAGAGTGAAGGAGTGATCAAGACTGAGGCCAGTAATGGATGTGTTGCTGTAGAGGAGATACATGGTTAACCAGTCAGAGGGATAGTGGGAGAGAGAGTGGAGTACTTTGTTATGTATCATACATTTGTTGATATAGAGAAACTGAGAATCTGATGGCTTGATGAATTCTTCCTATAAAGTTTTGATTTTTATAAGCATATGAAATTTGAGTATTGGTGAGAAAAAATACAGAGTGAGATGAAAGAAAAAACATTATGCTATTGGAATGTTTTGTGGATGCCAAGCTGAAGGTTTTTTATTTTGTCAATGCCAATGATATATGATTTTACTTTATTTTTCAGGTCTTAGAGAAAATTATACGCAGTGTAGAGCATGCAAGTAGATTTGTATTTTCTGAACGGGTCCGTATTGTTGGTAAGTTGACTGCTATATTTTGAAGTATTATTTATTCTACTTAACAGTTTTATTCCCAACTACAAAGTCATAGGCTCAAAACCTGTTACAACCATCATACTCAAATTTCTGCTTTGGTATGGTTTCTATTGTTGGTTGCCTGTCCTAACATCTACTTTACAGAGTGTACAGGGTGCATTTTTTTGGCACCAGCACTAGTGAAATTACTGTGTTGCTCAAAAACTAAAATCCCCATCAATTGAGTGGAGCTACAGCAGAGGGGGAGGTAGCTTTATGCTATATGATGAAGGGTGTAAGTATGAAAGATATGGTAAAAACAAAGCCCGTTTCTTGCCGTAGAAGAGTTACATAGCTACTCACATTGTTGGAGAGTGGGTGAGAGTAACTGAGGTGGAGCTGAATAGTGGGATAAAATAGTGGTGATGAGGTACAAGAAGGAGGAATAGCAGTGGGGACCAAAAAAAGTAAATGCAGGTAAGTAGAGATTGCATAAATTTATCAGGAGAGGGAGAGATGTTTACAAATGGGATGGGGGAGGGTGAATATAATGAATGATAAACAATAATTGAGGGTGATCAATGATAAATATGGGTCAGAGAAAAAATTGGGGTGAGTAGGTGAGGGTAGGAGTCAAGGGCTGCAGAATACATATGTTTCTTATATATTTTAACATTTGGAATTCAGTATGTGTTCCAAATTTCTCCATTAGCCATGGTTTTCTTGATCCAGCATATAAGCCTATCAAAAATAAAATACCCAAAGAATGGCTGATTATCAAAGCCAATTAAGCTGATACCGATTAATCAATAAAATGGCTGATATAGCTGATTATTTGCTAACAAATCAGTGCAACTCTAGGTTTAACAGTGAGTCCATGCAAGATGTTGGTGGGAAGATGCCAGAAGGTGTTGCAGTAAGAGGAAGGGCAAGAATAGTGTTGTTGAGTCTGAAGGAGGTTAAACATTTCTTTGCTTTGTTAAAACTGTTCGGGGAAAAAAAAAAAAACATAAAATAGATTTTAAATTTGATAATTTACCTGAGATTTTAGTTTTAAAATTATTATTCTTCTGATTATATAGTGTCACACAAATATTTAGAATATGAAATTTTGTTTTGAATTTCTTTTTTTTTTTTTCTTTGAAAACAAATTATTGCATACTTATCAAATTGGTGATCCCCCTAAATTTTTTTTTTTTACTATTAATGTCTTGTTATCATGTTCATTTGTAGCAAACTATTGCTTGACCCTGTTGGTGAATCAGTTACAGTCTAACCTGGTGCACAATGTTGAAACTCTACTGCCTTACATCACTTCTCAAATCACATTGGACAGATATGTCAGTGATAAGTTTGTCTTGTCATTGTTAGCTATCATTCAAAAGGTTAGTCTCATTTTTATGTTCCGTTTTTTTTTTCCCTCCAAAATTTGTGACATTGTACAGATGTTAAGAATCATCATCTTCATCATCATCATTGTTATTATTATTATTATGGGGGGCAAGCTGGCAGAATTGTTAGCACATCAAGCAAAATGTTTAGCTGTATTTCCTCCGACACTTTACATTCTGAGTTCAAATGTTGCTGAGATCAACTTGGCCTTTCGTCTATTTAGTGTCAATAAAATAACGTATCAGTCAAGTAATGAAGTCAATGTTATTGACTTGGCCCCTCTCATTAAACTTGCTGGCCTTGTACCAAAATTAGAAAGATTTATTACTATTAGTAAAGAGGTGATATGATAGAATTACTAGAATAATGGACAAAATGCTTAGCAGCATTTCTTCTGATTGTGTACATTCTGAGTTTAAATCCTGCTGAGGTCCATTTAGGGTCAATAAAATAAAATATCAGTCAAATAATGAGGTCAATGTAATTGCCCCCTCCTTGGAAACTGCAATAACATAACACAACTATGTTGACCAGTAAAAGAAATATTTTTTGCTGCTGCTTAGCTCCAATTCAGCCCCAGTCTAGTAGACTTATGATCAAAGGTGTTCCAGTCATGGCCATTCCATCGTTATTTTTCTCCAAACATAGTGTTTCTGGAATTACATCCAAGAGCGTAAAATATGATTTGGTATATTTGGCTGCCATTTCTTGCTGGTCAATCAACTGCATAGAAACCTGTTGCATCAAATAAGTATTAAAGTATTAGTTCCATACCACATAGATTTGAACAAACAAATAACCCCGTGGTTGTGTGGTAAGTTTGATTCCAAACACATGGTTCCGGATTCAGTCCTCCTTTCACAAGTGTCTTCTCCAAAACACCAGGCCAACCAAATTGGATTTGATGGACAGAAACTGAAAGAACCTTGTTGTGTGTGTGTGTATCATCATCATCATCATTTAGCGTCCGTTCTCCATGCTAGCATGGGTTGGACGGTTCAACTGGGGTCTGTGAAGCTGGAAGGCTTCATCAGGCCCAGTCAGATCTGGCAGTGTTTCTACGGCTAGATGCCCTTCCTAATGCCAACCACTCCGTGAGTGTAGTGGGTGCTTTTTACGTGCCACCCGCACAGGTGCCAGACAGCTGGCAAACGGCCACGACCGGATGGTGCTTTTACGTGTCACCGGCACGGGGGCCAGACAGAGCTGGCAAACGGCCACGAACGGATGGTGCTTTTACGTGTCACCGGCACGGGTGCCAGGCGAGGCTGGCAACAGACACGAAACGTATGGTGCTTTTACATGCCACCGACACGGGGGCCAGACAGGGTTGGCAAACGGCCACGAACGGATGGTGCTTTTACGTGTCACCGGCATGGGGGCCAGACAGAGCTGGCAAACGGCCACGAACGGATGGTGCTTTTACATGTCACCGGCACGGGGGCCAACAAGGCTGGCAATGAACACGAACGGATGATGCTTTTACGTGCCACCGACACGGGGGCCAGACAGGGCTGGCAAACGGCCACAAATGGATGGTGCTTTTACGTGTCACCTGCACGGGGGCCCTCATGTTGATCGACCTCAATTTGGTTCTGCTTTCTGATATATGTATTGAGTTGGTTTGATTTTGATTTTGACCGTTCTCACTGGTCTTGCCGGGTTTTCTCACGCACAGCATACTTCCAAAGGTCTCGGTCTCTAGTCATTTCCTTGGTGAGACCTAAAGTTCGATGGTCGTGCTTCACCACCTCGACCCATGTTTTCCTGGGTCTACCTCTTCCACAAGTCCCCTCAACTGCCAGGGTGTGGCACTTTCGCACACAACTATCTTCAGCCATTCTCATCACATGACCATACCAGCGCAAACGTCTCTCTTGCACACAACAACTGATGCTTCTTAGGTTCAACTTTTCTCTCAAGGTACTTACACTCTGTCGATTATGAACACTGACGTTACACATCCATCGGAGCATACTAGCTTCATTTCTTGTGAGCTTACGCAAATCCTCAGCAGTCACAGCCCAAGTTTCACTACCATGTAGCATGGCTGTACGTACACATGCATCATACAGTCTGCCTTTTACTTTGAGCGAGAGGCCTTTTGTCACCAGCAGGGGTAAGAGCTCTCTAAACTTTGCCCAGGCTATTCTTACTCTAGCAGTTACACTTTCAGCACACCCGCCCCCACTACTGACTTGGTCACCTAGGTAGCGGAAGCTATCAACTACTTCTAGTTTTTCTCCCTGGAACGTAGTAGAAGTTGGTCTCTGCATATTTTCAGAGTTTATTGCTCCTGAGCATCTGCCACATACAAAAACCATCTTCCTAGTTAGTCTACCTTTGACATTGCTGCACCTCTTATGTGTCCATAGCTTACACTTGGTGCATCTTATAGAGTTTCTACCTACACCTTTTCTACAGATCGAGCAGGGCCATCTACCTGAAGGCGTTTGTGATTGGTCTACCTTCCTACTTATTAGGACTTTGGTTTTGGCTAGGTTGATTCTAAGGCCCTTCGATTCTAAACCTTGCTTCCATACCTGAAACTTCTCCTCTAGTTCTGATAGAGACTCAGCAATTAGAGCAAGGTCATCAGCATAGAGGAGCTCCCAGGGGCATCCTGTCTTGAATTCCTCCGTTATTGCCTGGAGGACTATGATAAATAGGAGGGGACTGAGGACTGAACCTTGGTGGACCCCAACCTCTACCCTGAATTCTTCACTGTACTCGATGCCAACCCTCACCTTACTAGCAGCGTCTCTGTACATGGCTTGTACAGCTCTCACTAACCATTCATCTATCCCTAGTTTCCTCATTGACCACCAGATGAGGGATCAAGGGACCCTGTCGAAGGCTTTCTCCATATCAACAAAAGCCAGGTATAGGGGCTTGTCTTTGGCTAGGTATTTCTCCTGCAGCTGTCTTACCATGAAAATAGCATCAGTAGTACTTTTCCCTGGCATGAACCCAAACTGCATCTGATCTAGGCTAACTCTCTCTCTAATTAGTTGGGCTATAACCCTCTCCGTAACCTTCATTACCTGATCCAGCAGCTTGATACCCCTGTAGTTATTTGTATCTAGGGCGTCACCTTTACCTTTGTAGCAGCTGACTATTATGCTGCTACACCAGTCATTGGGAATGACTCCTTCGTGTATCACCTTGTTAACTATACGGGTGACTAGGCTATAGCCGACACTACCAGATATTTTGAGCATCTCTGCAGTAATTCCTGATGGGCCTGGGGCTTTCCCTTGTGTATATATATATATATATATATATAATATATATATATATATATATATATATATTATATATATATATATACATACATACATACATACTAGTATTATAACCTGATTTCGTTCGGGTCTACTCGAGCCACATTTTAAAGATGAGGAATTTTGCTCAGAGTTGCCATGCAAACTCCCCAGCACTTTTAACATAGGTGTGCAAATTTTCAGGTCAGTCCAACCACATTTACTAACACTTTTGCCTGCACAACTGCTTGTGAGACAACATCTGCCCTTTTCACAATTATATAGTAGACTAGCAGAGAAACCTGGCCTTGCTCAGAATTAAAATGGCATAGTTTTTTATTGTTTTACTTGTTTCAGTATTATAACCAGATTTCATACAAGTCTACTCGAGCCACATTTTGAATTTTACTCTAGAGGCCACGCCTTTCAATTGAGCAAACTCCCCAGCACTTTTAACATAAACATGCAAATTTTCAAGTCAATACCACCACATTTACTAATGCTTTTGCCTGCACAACTGCTTGTGAAACAATGTCCGCACTTTTCACAAATATATAGTAGATTACAACCGGATTTCATTCAGGTCTAATCGGGCCACATTTTAAAGATGAGGAATTTTGCCCTCGAGGCCATGCCTTTCAGTTGAATGAACTCAAAGTTGCCATGCAAACTCCGCAGCACAACTGCTTGTGAGACAATGTCCACCCTTTTCACAAATATAAAGTAGATTAACACAATAAATATCTGATTAATAACATCTGTTATCATGATGTTGCAGTGGTGGTAGGCGATAATAATTCACCATTCTAAAAGTCCTGTGGCGAGAATATTTAAACTTCAAAAGAGTGAAATGTATTTTCAACATAATATAGTTATTTACTTTTTTATTCCTCTCCATTAAACACAGTTGGTCACCAGTTTTGTTCTTTTTATGTATGTATATATGTTTTTATGTATGTATGTACATATGTATATTTTAATACACTTGATTTGGCTGTTATTTCTAGGACATTAATTGCCACATAGAGGAAAACTAATGGCAGTCATCACTTTCTCTCTCTAGACACAGACAGACATACAGAGAGAGAGGTGTGCAAATTTTCAGGTCAATCCGACCACATTTATTAACACTTTTGCTTGCACAACTGCTTGTGAGACAACGTCCGCCCTTTTCACAAATATATAGTAGACTAGCTATTTTGACCCGTGCTTCACTCGGGTTTTGGTGGTGGTGGTGGTGGTGTTTTGTGCAAATCTAAAAATAGGGCAAAAATGTACTCTTTTTAAAAGTTGAAAAATTTAACCCCCTTTCCAAATCTCCCAAATTTTTACACCCACAATTAAAGAATAACTGCCTCTAGCCCCTGCAGCAACACGAAAAGCCACCATTATTCAAACAGCGCAACCTGTCTATCCCATAAAACTCAATTTTTCCCATATTCCTCACCATGGCAACCAAACGGTAGCCCCAAGCGACTTTCAACCCCCCTCACACCATTGCCCACCCTATTTTACTCCTCCCAGTTTAAATTTTGGTGCCAATCCAACCCCATCTACTACCTCTTAAACTGTTCCCATCCCAAAATGAG
>NC_043003.1:100065600-100198100 GCF_006345805.1 Octopus sinensis | reverse complement strand
GTTGGCAACTAAGAGCCTCTTGCTCAGGGTGGAAGGTAGACTATGATGCATGTGTGCAAACTGCCATGCTACTCAGCAGTGAAACATGGGCCATGAATGTTGAGGACATGCATAGGCTTGAAAGAAATGAAGCTAGTATGATCTACTGGATGTGTAATGTCTGTGTGTACACGACAGAGTGTAAGTGCCCTGCAAGAAAGTTAGGCATAAAAAGCATCAAATATGGTGTGCAAGAGAGGCGTCTGCACTGGTATGGTCATGTGTTTTGTATGAATGAAGACAGCTGTGTGAGGAAGTGCCACTCCCTAACTGTAGAAGAAACCTGTGGAAGAGGTAGACCTAAGAAGACATGGGATGGGATGAGGTGGGGAAGCATGACCATCGAACATTGGGCCTCACAGAGACACTGACATGTGACCGGAACATTTGGAGATATGCTGTAATTGAGAAGACCCAGCAACTAAAGTGAGATTGCAGCCACCCATGTCTGGCCCTCTTAAGAATACCCCTGATGCATCAGGCAGTATGATATGCTTGAGAAGTCCTGTTGGGTCAAGTAAAACCAATATCGTAGCTGTAGCTAGTGCCCCCTGACTGGCTCTTGTGCCGATGGCACATAAAAAGCACCATCCAAACATGATCAATGCCAAGCCCACCTGACTGGCTCCTGTGCCAGTGCTGCATAAAAAGCACCCACTACACTCTTGGAATGATTGGCGTTAGGAAGGGCATTCAGCTGTAGAAACATTGCCCGATCAGATTGGAACCTGGTGCAGCCGCTGGCTCTCCAGACCTCAGTCAAACCATCCAACTCATGTCAGCCAGGAAAACAGATGTTAAGCAATGATGATGATGATGATATATACAATTACGTGTGTGTGTTTGTGTGTACCTTGTCTTGACATCATGTGGTGATTGTAAAAAAGCATTATCCCCATACAAATGATTGTGTTTTGTTTCCAGTCTTATGAAAACATAGTTGGTTGTGGGAAATATCACTTTGCTTAGATACAGGTTAGTGTTTGTAGAAGGAAGAGATCTGGATGTAGAAAATCTGCAAATTCCATTTGACCATTCACGCCTGGAAAGGTTGACATTAAAGTTGTGATGGTTATTAGACAGCAGTATTAACTTGAATTATTTTATTTTTTTCTCTTAAATTTTGTTTGCTTTGTATTTTTATTTTGTGTTTAGGTGGTTGAGTTTGTGAACTTCAACCTCCCAGTGCATTTCATCAGCACCCTCCTTGGACCAAATTCCTTGTTACAGACATTACGCTTTTCCCACCATGAAGAGGTTGGTCTCCTATTTCATTCTTTTCTCTGTATTTGCATGAAAATTGTCGACTATTAGAATACATGATTTGTTTTGTGAGATGATTATAAAGATGGAAGATAATGTTTTGGTAATTGCATCTTGGAGGTTAACAATTTTTCAAAGGAGAACATGGAAGGAAATTCTTTAAGTGGTTCATCTCTACAATGAAGGTTTCTATGTAACATTGGTACATGGTATATATATGAGAGTAAGACTGAGTCCTGGGAAGAGCAGATGCAACAATTCGAAGTGAAACTGGAAGGTTAGCCATTCAGAGTCTATTGCTGTCTGAGTGTCAGACTGTCCACTAATATATGGTGGGTGTTAGCAACTACTCAGGCCTAGGTAAAGTCTTTTAGCCTCTCTTTTAGTATCGACACTTGTGAAAAAAGAAATATTAGGCCTACTGCCTGCATATTTGCTATCTGCTATGCAAATCATGTGGAGGTGCAATGGCCCAGTTGTTATGGCAGTGGGCTCACAGTCGTAGGATCGCAGTTTCAATTCCCAGACCGGGCAATGCGAGTGTTTATTAAGTGAAAAAAAACCTAAAGCTCCATGAGGCTCCGGTAGGGGGTGGTGGCGAACCCTGCTGTACTCTTTCACCACAACTTTCTTTCACTCCTCTTTTCTGTTTCTGCTGTACCTGTATTTCAAAGGGCCAGCCTTGTCACACACTCTGTGTCATGCTGAATCTCCCCGAGAACTACGTTAAGGGTACACGTGTCTGTGGAGTGCTCAGCCACTTGCACGTTAATTTCACAAGCAGGCTGTTCCATTGATCGGATCAACTGGAACCCTTGTCCTCATAACCAATGAAGTGCCAGAAAAAAATGCAAATCATACATGTAGCACAACTAATACTAAATATACATAAAATATCATACAGTTACACCAGTGATTCCCAACATGGGGTACATGCCCCACCAGTGGGGCCTGGGATTCATTATTTAATACAAAAGAATCAGTGAATATTTTGTTCAAGGTACCAAGATGTAGCTACGTGATGAATTTGAAAGAAAATACCCTAACACTGCCATTTCAGCAATGGGACTTTTGATTCATTTCCCCACATCTTATTTGGTTGAGTGTGGCTTTAGTTCTGTTGATGATTTGCTTCAAACCAAGAGAATCGGGTTCAAAATTACAAAATTGTCTCCTTGAATCAAGGAAATCCCATAGTCACCAGGCCCAAGGTTTTCATTAAAGTGATTCACTTTTTTTTCTGAGTCAGTAATG
Source organism: Octopus sinensis (assembly GCF_006345805.1). NCBI lineage: Eukaryota > Metazoa > Mollusca > Cephalopoda > Octopoda > Octopodidae > Octopus > Octopus sinensis. The sequence goes on along the minus strand of NC_043003.1, from coordinate 100,195,544 downwards.
TACTATTTTTGGACTCAGTACTTAATAAAAGAGTTACTGATAAATTCTTTTGCATTAAATTATTGTAATAAAATATTAGAAATAAAATTGATTTTTACCAACCAGTAGGGCATACATTTCTCTGGAAAGTTATAGTGGGGCCTGGGGAAAAATAGGTTGGGAAACGCTGAGTTACACCATACAATTAAAGCTATCTTGATATTATTTGAGATCGGACCTTATAAGCAAGTGTAGTGATAGCAGGCGTGAATCTATTGCAGCTGACACTATTTGAATAGTACTGACAAATTAATGAATGATGATGTATAGTTTCTCTAACCATTTACCTTCATCTGTCGTCCAGATATGTATCCAACTAATGACAGTCTACCATGGAGTTATGAGTTTAAAGAATGTGCCATTACTAGAAGAAGCATACAGGTATGTCTTATTGAATTCAGCAGATTTGTTTTTGTGTGATTGTATTGGACAAATTACCTCTACTATATTTTATATCCATCAGTATTAATGAAAGATATTTCAATGTGCTGCAGTCTATCATATTTACATGAAGTGACTGCTTACATTCTGCATAGGATCACCAGTCTCCTGAAGGTTTTGCCTGTGGGAAAGTTTTAACTAAACTGTGCTGTAGATTATGAGATTTTCATTTAATGTGCTCTGCATTTGATGATTACAGTAGTGGGTTGTAGCCTCCTCATAGTGTTTACAGCTGGATTGACTCAATATTAAACATCTTTCCCCGAGAGATTATGTGGTACTGGTCTGGGACCAAAACTGACTCCTTTATTCAAGAGGATACTACAATTACTAGGTTGGCTACAACTCCTTATTTAAATCATTACATGTATAAAAGTGGCTTTTGCTAACATTCTGGAAAATCAAGACCGCTTTCATTTTGACTGATTAACTGTCATTAGAAATGTGTAATTAACTCTAGAAATTAATGTTCAAGAAATTCTTTGCTATACCACACAACTTCTGTGGTAAAATGGCAAAAGCAAATAGTTTTTGTTTGCTTTTTGTAAAGCAATGTTTTAGTGCTTACTAAATCTGAAGTCTACCTACTAACTGCAAAAGCAAGGAGAGGTTTAAAGAACAAATTTTTATTAAAATTTTATTCAACCATTGATTTTTTTTTTTCTTGTTTATATCTGTGATTTTCACCTGTGGTTTCTTATCGTAACAAAATTTTCTTCAGTCATCCATATTATTTAAATTTATGTGGTTATCACTGAAGCATATCAATGATGAGGATACAGCTGTAACACTCAGAGATTAATGATACCAACTCACTTGATACAAATTTCCCTGTTTTAAAAATGATCTAATTTAAAACCTTTCATCAAAATTGCATGTTGAATTATGCTCCAAACACTATCCTACTTAAGACAAAGTAATTTGACTAATTCTTCATTATATTCAAAATTTATTAAAACAAATGAAGGGATATTTCAACAGAAATATGGTAACAAAATGGTTAAAATGATCTAAATGAAAATCTTCTATCAAAATTTCATGTTGATTTGTTTCAAACACCAGTTCAAAATTAATTGAAACAAGACAGTGCATTTCAGCATTAATGTGATAATGGAAAGGTTGAGGTAACTCATAAAAATGGTGAAAAAAATGTTGTGACTTGGTTGTCAGTATTCCAGTAACAAGGTCAATTGTGATTACTTAGGTATAAAAAAAATACAGCCAGATATGAAAGATAAATATATAGATTAGGAAATTTCACAATTCTTGCTATTGAGAGTTTATTTAAAATTTTATAAATTCTTGTTGGAAATTAAATTCTATAGAATTATAGTTAACTGTAATTCTGCCTTATTGGAAACTAAATTTCAACCTCTCCCCACACGGACACACAAATACATGTATGGATATTTGTGTGTATGTATACACACACTTGCACATGCGGACACAGACACACATCTCACCTTTGAGGTATTTTAAAGCATCTTTAAGTGCTGGGTTTTAAATTCTCATTTTGGAATGTCTGTTAATGTTTTAATTCATTTATTTTCTAGGAATGTGGTTGGAGACATTGAAGTTGCTTACAACAGATTACTGAGAGAATGTGGGGAGGAGGAGCAGTTCATCATTGTAGATAATGCTTTTGCAAAGAAAGAATATAATGTCAAACAGGCAGAAACTGTACTGGTCTTCAACCTTGCTGCTCTAGCTGAGATCTACAACACCAAGAATAATCTCATTGTGGTAGGTCTTACTGCCTTGTGTATTTACTGGTCTGGGGCATTATAATTTAGCTACTGTACTGTACTGACTTCATTAGTTGAGACAACTGATGCTTCTTATTTGCAAATAAATCATAAAACTCAGTCTTTATATTGACTTGAAAGTTTTAGTAATGATAATTTTCTTAGAGTAGTAGTATTGAAGCATAATGTTGATGGGAATAGATATAATCGATTTGAGTCCCAGTATATTACCGATACTTAAATTTTGGGGTTGTGAGCCTATAAACATAGTGGAAACATGAAAAGATTGTTTTAATTAACCAATTGCAAGCTTCATAATGTAAAAGTAAACTCTCCATGGGCCTAATACACAACTCCCTTTCATTAGTCAGTTATAGTTACTTTATTTTGCTACTTATTTTGGACAGACACAGCTTGCTTCCCAACCATGTGGTCTTGGGTTCAGTCCCACTGTGGAGCACTGGGCTGACCAAAGTTTTGTGAATGTATTTGGTAGATGGAAACTGAAAGAAGCGTATTGTAAGTGTGCATGTGTATCAATCAACTACGGTAGTAGTTGAATAATATTCTTAAGGCTGCAATTTACTCACATGCAGCATCTTTCAGAGCTTGTTACTAATTCAGTTCTTAACCAAATGGAAAACTGTTGATATTTTTGAAGAGGACTGGTCCCTGGCTACATTTTAGTATAATAAAATTGAGATATGATCCAGTAGAAAAAATTGGTAGCGATGTTATAGGAGAGTAAGTAATGTCACCGATCAAGTTTAGATCTAAATAACATTTTTATTTTAAAAGCAAAATATATTTATCTTAGCTTTAATGATAGAAGAAAGTGTGAAGAATTTTATAGTTTTGGCCCCATGCAACAAAAATTTGTATCCAAATAGTTGTGAAGTAATTTAACATGAAAATAATATACGGCAAAAAATTGGATCTAAGTATAATTAACATTTTTATTTTAAAAACAAGCTATATTTTAATTAAGCTTAAATGTTAGAGCTCAATTCAAGGAATTTCATGGTATCAATCTCATGCAATGAAGTTTTAAAAGAAAATGTTATGAGTTTGTTTCTCAAATTTGAGGGTGATAATATAGTTCTATACTTTTTTTATAAATATAGTTCTATAAGGGGACTTTTAATATATGTCACTGGCATCATTGAGGTAAATAAAAAAATTATCAGTGACACCACTAATTGACACATTTGACACATTATTAATAATAATAATAATGAAATTATTGTATACAGTACTCAGGTGCACCACAACTTGTCAGAAAGTGCATATAAAGTACATGCAGTAATGTAGAAATGTCTGGAAAGCGAACAATGTATGAGTCAGATACATGCTTGTGTGTGTATGGAGGGGAGAAAATCAAGTGTAGTGTTGGCGAATCTCAGGAAGCATGGAAGTTTTGAAGGATGCAGTGCTCCGACAACTAACAACTGATGCCGGCAGTTTGTTCCATGCTTCAGCAACTCTCAGCATGAAAAAATGTTTCCTGAAGTCATGGGAGCTGTGCTGTTTTCTTACTTTGTAAATATGTCCACGGGTGTTAGATGGGTGGAGTTTGAAAAGGTGCTCAGAGTTATTGTTTGTACGATGGTTGATAATTTTATGGGTGTCTGCCAAGTCAGCTGCCAGACGTCGGAGTTTCAATGTGTCCATGCCCAGGGAAGTAAGGCGTTCAGGATATGGCAAATGCCTGATGGAGGGTATTCTTTTGGTTGCACGTCGCTGAACAGCTTCTAGACGATTGATATCCTGGGCAAGATAGGGGTTCCAGACCGGTGATGCAAATTCCAGGTTAGGTCTTACCATAGCTATATAAAGCCGCAGATAGATAGCCGGAGAGCGGCTCACAAAGGATTTGTTGAGTGATGCCAAGACACCCTCAGCCTTCTTGACAATTTTAGCGATGTGTTTTGTCCAATGCAAATCACTGTCGACAATAACACCCAGAGCCTGGAAAAATGCAAGTAAGAGAAATAATATTCTTAAGATTATCAATCTGGAAAAGTACAGGATAAGTTATTACACTTGGAAAAGTTGAAGACAAGTTATTACATCTGGTGAAATAGAGAACAAAAAATTTTTTACTTAAAATATTGCAGCTAAGGATAAAATTTGAATATTAAAAATTATTTGGAGTAAAGATTGTTTGCCAACATAACATGGCAGTCCTGGTCTAGGACGAATGTTGCTGTAATTTAGCTCCAAGAGACATCGTCTCCAGCTGGCTATACGACACAGTCTGTCTCCTTATATTTTCGAACAAGGGAATCTAGCACCCCCACTCAGCTGTACTGTTACTGAATATCTCTCATGAGATTTACAAATAGTAATTTTCTAATTTATAAATCAGTAACTAGTTGTCACTTTGGAAACTATATATTTTGAGTGGGAATTTGGCAGCGCCACCTCTAGCCAAACAATTATTCTGTGCTGATGAAGGGAATAAACCCGGAAATCGCAATACACAGATACCATTTTGAGCTGAGTGGTGGTGCTAGATTTCCTTGTTCGAAAATATGAGGACACAGATCATGTTGTATAGCCAGCTGGAGATGTCTTCTGAGGCTGAATTACAACAACATTCATCCTAAACCAGGACTGCCATGTTATGCTGGCTAACAATCTTTACTCCAAAGTACTGTTGCTGAATATCTCGTGAGATTTACAAATAGTAGTTTTCTAAAAATTATTTGATTTTAATTTACAAAGTAACATTATAATTTAAAAAGGTACCATCATTTTGTTAAAATATTGACACACTAGGATACTTAAAAGTGAGAGCCAGAAGTACCAATATAGCTAAAGTTTAAAATAAAGTAGAATACTATATATGGTAGACAAATTCATTATGTAAAAAAATAGGCATTGGCTCAAGACTAAAAATGTGAAAACTTGGCAATAGGTCAAGCAAATTTTACTGTAAATTTGTTACAGGTAGATTTTACTGTGACGTATAACTAATTTTTGTATTATTCTATTGTACTAACTAATTATGTACTGCTACTATTTTTTATAGTCTATTTTCAAATTTCTAATTAATTAATAATTAAAAAAATGAAGTTTTTTAAAGTGTAAAATATATTTTGAGTTTTTTAATTTTAATAAAAGCTAATATTTTCTAAATCTAAATATTTTATTTAAAATTTTATCCTTAGCTGCAATATTTTAAGTAAAAAGTTTCTTGTCCTGCACTTTTCCAAGTGTGTCCTGTAAATTTATAATATTAAGAATATCATTTCTCTTGCTCGCATTTTTCCATGTAATATACACTTGGCTCAACATCATGTAATAGTTGTAAATAAGCAATAATATCATACATTGATGTCATTCATTTCCAGTCTCCTATGAAAATGTCAAATCATGGGAAATATTACTGTTTGGAAGCAGATGAAGGTCGGTGATAAGAGCATCTGGCTGTAAAAATTTTCTTCAACAAATTCTGTCTGACATATGCAAGCATGGAAAAATGGGTCTTAAAATGATGTTGATAACTTTACATACTTTATGCTTCAAGTTTTCAGATTGTGACTAAGGTCATATTTCCATAGTTGAGTATCTCGTTATAGTGTAACCAAATGTTGAAATTATTTCATTTTGTGTTCAAATCTTGCTTTACAAGCTTCAGGCTTGGCTCGCTCAACTGTTACATTCGAAAGTTTAACTTGGCATATACAGGGGTTGGACAAAATAATGGAAACACCTTAAAATTTCTAACAAATTTATTTTAATATGGGGTAGAATTGCTTCAATTCTACGAGGTATGGACTTGTACAAAGTTTGAATTGTTTCCAAAGGAATTTTTCTCCATTCTTCAGCTAAAACAGTCTCCAGTTCTTGTAGTGATGGTGGAAGATATCAACTCCTTACTTGTTTTTCTAAAATGCACCATAAATGTTCAATAATATCAAGATCTGGGGATTGTGGTAGCCAGATAAGATGTTCAACTTCACTAGAATGTTCCTTGTGTCATTCAGTAACAACTTTAGCTTTGTGAATTGGTGTATTATCATCCTGAAAGATTGCGTTTCCCTTCGGAAACAGTTCTGCAACCATAGGATGAATTTGATCAGATAAAATGCTTAAATAGTTTTGACTATTAATTCTGTCATGAAGGGAAACCATTGGGCCGGCAGATTTCCAAGATATAGTCCCACCCAGATCATCACAGATCCTCCATGTTTAACAGTTGGAAGGAGGCAGTCTGGTTCAAATGCTTCTTTTCGTTGTCTCCACACGTATATTCGGTCAGTGGTCGGAAATAAGGTAAAGGATGACTTGTCCGAGAAAATAACATTCTTCCACTGCTCTAGGGACCAATTCTGTAGGATTTTACTCCACTCTAAATGCTTTGCAATGTTTGTTTTTGAAAGTTGTGGTTTTCTGATTACAGCCCTCCTGTGAAATCTGGCTTTGTGCAGCTCCCGGTGAACAGTTTTTGTGGAAACCGGGTTCTCGAGGTGGTCATTAAACTCTGCAATAATTTTGGGAACTGTACATTTGTAATGCTTTCTAACAATTTGCATAAGATTCCAGCGGTCCTTAGCTGAAAGTTTTGATTTCCTTCTGGAGTTTTGTTTCGACAAGGAGGTTTTTCCCTCTTTCTCAAAGGCTGTCATTACTTTCAAGATAGTACTTCTTGATACACCAGACATTTAGGTTGATTTCGTTATATTAGCGCCTGCCATACGAGCACCAACAATTTGACCTCTTTGAAAGTCCGATAGATCTGTAATTTTAATCACCTTTTTCTGATGATATCTGAAAAGAAACAGCAATTTTAGTAAAACATATTAAGCAACACTAATCATCATCATCATCATCGTTTAGCGTCCGTTCTCCATGCTAGCATGGGTTGGACGGTTCTACTGGGGTCTGTGAAGCCAGAAGGCTTCATCAGGCCCAGTCAAATCTGGCAGTGTTTCTACGGCTGGATGCCCTTCTTAACGCCAACCACTCCGTGAGTGTAGTGGGTGCTTTTTACGTGCCACCCGCACAGGTGCCAGAGAGAGCTGCCAAACGGCCACGAACGGATGGTGCTTTTAATGTGCCACCGGCACGGGGGCCAGGCGAGGCTGGCAACGGACACGAACGGATGGTCTTCTTGCGCACAGCACACTTCCAGAGGTCTCGGTCTCTAGTCATTTCCTCAGTGAGACCTAAAGTTCGGAGGTCGTGCTTCACCACCTCGTCCCAGGTTTTCCTGGGTCTGCCTCTTCCGCAGGTTCCCTCAACCGCTAGGGTGTGGCACTTTTTCACACAACTATCTTCATCCATTCTCGCCACATGACCATACCAGTGCAAACGTCTCTCTTGCACACCACAACTGATGCTTCTTAGGTCCAGCTTTTCTCTCAAGGTACTTACACTCTGCCAAGTATGAGTACTGACATTACACATCCATCGGAGCATACTGGCTTCATTTCTTGTGAGCTTACGCATATCCTCAGCAGTCACAGCCCATGTTTCACTGCCATGTAGCATGGCTGTTCGTACACACGCATCATACAGTCTGCCTTTCACTCTGTGCGAGAGGCCTTTTGTCACCAGCAGAAGTAAGAGTTCCCTGAACTTTGCCCAAGCTATTCTTACTCTAGCAGTTACACTTTCAGCACACCCGCCCCCGCTGCTGACTTGGTCACCTAGGTAACGGAAACTATCAACTATTTCTAGTTTTTCTCCCTGGAAAGTGACGGAAGTTGGTCTCAGAGCATTTTCAGTGTTTATTGTTCCTGAGCATCTGCCACATACAAAAACCATCTTCCTAGTTAGCCTTCCTTTGACATTGCTGCACCTCTTATGTGTCCATAGCTTACACTTGGTGCATCTTATAGAGTTTCTACCTACACCTTTTCTACAGATCGAGCAGGGCCATCTACCTGAAGGCGTTTGTGATTTGTCTACCTTCCTACTGATTACGACTTTGGTTTTAGCTAGATTGACTCTGAGGCCCTTCGATTCTAATCCTTGTTTCCACACCTGAAACTTCTCCTCCAGTTCTGATAGCGACTCAGCAATTAGAGCAAGGTCATCAGCATAGAGGAGCTCCCAAGGGCATCCTGTCTTGAATTCCTCCGTTATTGCCTGGAGGACTATGATAAATAGGAGGGGGCTGAGGACTGAGCCTTGGTGGACCCCTACATCTACCCGGAATTCTTCACTGTACTCGTTGCCAACCCTCACCTTACTAGCAGCGTCCCTATACATGGCCCGCACAGCTCTCACTAACCATTGATCTATCCCTAGTTTCCTCATTGACCACCAGATAAGGGATCGAGGGACCCTGTCGAAGGCTTTCTCCATGTCAACAAAAGCCAGGTACAGGGGCTTATCTTTGGCTAGGTATTTCTCCTGCAGCTGCCTTACCAGGAATATAGCATCAATGGTACTTTTCCCTGGCACAAACCCAAACTGCATCTCATCTAAACTAACTCTCTCTCTAATTAGTTGGGCTATGACCCTCTCCATAACCTTCATCACCTGATCCAACAGCTTGATACCTCTGTAGTTATTTGTATCTAGGGCGTCACCTTTACCTTTGTAGCAGTTGACTATTATGCTGCTACACCAGTCATTGGGTATGACTCCTTTGTGTATCACCTGATTAACTATACGGGTGACTAGGCTATAGCCGACACTACCAGACATTTTGAGCATCTCTGCAGTGATTCCTGATGGGCCTGGGGCTTTCCCTGTCTTCATGCTTCTAATTTCCTTAGCTACCACGGAACTATCAACTCAGATAGCTGGTCCCTCTGTTGGGTCAACATTTGGCAGACTCCCTTTATCCCATTCATTTTCTTTGTTCAGCAACCTTTCATAGTGGCGTCTCCAAACCTCTCTCTTTGCATCCTCATTTAGCGCAAGTGAACCATCTTCCATGCGAACAAACTTCTCTCCTACCACATCACGATTCTCTCTCACACACTGTCTTGCAACGCGAAACACCTCCAGTCTTTGGTCCTCATGGCGCAGAACATTGGCAAATTTTTTCTTATCTGCTTCCCCTCTGGCTAAATAAACCTGTCTCCTAGCTTCTCTTTTGGCAGTCTGATACAATTCCCTGCTACCCCCATTTTTCCAGACCTTTCAAGCCTGTCTCTTTTCTCTAATAGCCCTGTCTACAATATTGTCCCACCACCACGTTATTCTAGGTCGAGAGGGGACTTTGCACCAGCCACAGATCTGGTCAGTGGCTCTCAGCAGGTTGTCCCTTAGAAAAACGTCCAGTTGTCTTCTACCCCCTGTGATGCTCTATCCCCTTCTACTTCGTCAGAGGCTTCAAGTAATATGTCACTAAATCTCTGTCCATTTGCAGGATCTTTAATCTTCCAGATCCTTCTTCTCCATATTGGTCGTCTTCTGGTTGTCCTCCTAGTCCTGATCCTAAAGTCACTAACTACCAGTCTATGTTGTGGGGTACATTCTTCGCCTGGGAAGGTTTTGGCATTTATAAGCAGCCATCTCTCCTTTTGCCTTGCAAGGATGTAGTCAATTTGGCTGGTATGTTGGCCCGATCAGTAAGTGACTAGGTGGCTGGTTGGTTTCCTGAAGTTAGTGTTGCAAATCATAAGATTATTTGCATCGCAGAACTCCAGCAGCCTGGTTCCCTCCTCGTTGTGGGAGACATAGCCATAGCCTCCATGTACGCCATGGAACCCCCCAGCATGTCATCCAACGTGACCATTGAAGTCACCAGCCACAAAGAGAAGGTCTCTGTCGTTTGTCAACGAGGTAGCCTGCAGTAGAGTGTCATAGAATCGGTCTTTCTGTCCATCGGGTAGCCCCGACTGAGGAGCATAGGCTGATATAATGGTTGCTAAACTATGATGAAGCACTAATCTAATCTTAAGTATTCTGTCACATACTCTGATTACCTCAATTACTTTATCTACCCATTTCTCAGCGATAAGTATACCCACGCCACCAACCCCGTCAGTGTTCCCTGCCCAGAAAATCTTGTACCTGTGTTCCTTGCCTATGAGGAACCTAGCTGATCCTCCTCTCCACCTTATTTCTTGCATGCAACATATATCCACACATCTCCGTTCAAGCATCTCGACTATCTCACCAGACCTACCTTTCATTGTGCCAACGTTGTGGGTGTGGAAGGCATGGGCTCTAGAGACCCTGGGACGGTGGCAGTAGCTTCGTGTACCTGAAAAGAAAGCTCGCATTTGGCAGAATTCATGTGCAAGTAATGAAGTAGTAAAGTAGCCTTAAGTACAACCTGCATGACACTAGCCTTTCATATTTTGCACTGTATGAACATTACCTTACATAGGTCGAGACTAGGGGTAGGGATGGTGAAAGAGCATTTGCAGTCTTCATGGGAAGCAACCCCGGGATGGCAAAGAATAGGGACTTCCGGCATGTGTGGAGGGGGTGGGAGGGCGGGTGCACCGTAACTTAGTAAGAGGTTCTGTTAATCGTGTGAGCTAGAAAATAGGTTTGAAACATCAGAGGGAATAATCATTATTGATAACTAATATAACACCATAACTTAGTAAGAGGTTCTGTTAATCGTGTGAGCTAGAAAATAGGTTTGAAAAATCAGAGGGAATAATAATTATTGATAACTAATATAATACCGTAACTTAGTAAGAGGTTCTGTTAATCGTGTGAGCTAGCAAATAGGTTTGAGAATCAAAGTTAATTGTGTGAGCTAGAAAATAGGTTTGAAAAATCAGAGTGGCTATGAACCGGGAGACAACACTAAACGAAAAAAAAATGTTTGAGCTAGACAGGGTAATGAGGGAATACTGAAAGAATGAGGAACAATACAATGAGATGGTAATCAAAGAATAGTGAGAGAATAATGATGATAAGTGCAAGGATAGAAGGTAGTTGTAGCGAGGCTGAACGAGTCACTTAGCTTTAGCCATTCATGATCTGTGCGTATTTCTTCTTTAGATATTTGGAAGCGAGTGGGGTTAACGATAATGCGATCGCTCTTTTATATCTGGCGATGATGGTTATGGAAAGGCGGGGACATAGAGAAACAGGGAGAGAGATATGGCGATGATGGTTAGAGAAAGGGGAGGGGACATAGAGAAAGATAGGGAGAGAGATAGGGTTAGTTAGAGAGGGGTGGAGAGAGGAGGTCAAGGAACACGTGGGAATAAAGCGGTGTGAGGAAATTTGACTGGGGACGGCATTGTCGATAATAAACTTTATTTGATAAATAGGTTTGAAAATCAAAGACGTTCTGTTAATCGTGTGAGCTAGAAAATAGGTTTGAAAAATCAGAGGGAATAATCATTATTGATAACTAATATGACACCGTAACTTAGTAAGAGGTTCTGTTAATCGTGTGAGCTAGAAAATAGGTTTGAAAAATCAGAGGGAATAATCATTATTGATAACTAATATAACACCGTAACTTAGTAAGAGGTTCTGTTAATCGTGTGAGCTAGCAAATAGGTTTGAAAAATCAGAGGGAATAATCATTATTGATAACTAATATAACACCGTAACTTAGTAAGAGGTTCTGTTAATCGTGTGAGCTAGAAAATAGGTTTGAAAATCAAAAACATAAAACTAAAAGTTTTTTGATGGTTTTATAGATATTTCAAAATTATGATGCTAGGTCTTTCCATTATTTTGTTCAACCCCTGTACCTTGTATATTTTGATACTAATCTGCTTGAAACCACTTTTGGTTCTACAATGCAATCCTATAATGCCACTATAATTTGTGAGAATCTCTTTATTATGTTCCAAATACCAGTATATTTCATTTGAAATGTGATCATGAAAGAGTTAACTTATTTTATATCACTATTTGATACCATTTAAAATGTTTGATAATTCTTTTCCTTGTCCTTATGAGTAGAGTCATTTGTATGTGCAAACCATTATCTTCTTCATAAGTCTGAGAGTAACGACTTTGAATATATGGGTTTAATTGTTCAATTTCATATTTCAGATGTGGGCACTGACACCAAGTATATTTGATCTTCTTATCAAACACCTTCATCCCCTGAACCAGCCCCTAGTAGACCGTTATCCTGCAGTCCAGTATGCAACCATTCATTCTCTTTATTCACATTGTACCAGGTAAGTTTTATTTTTTTGTTTATTTCTTTGATTTATTTCTCAGGTAGGCATGACTGTGTGGTTAAGAAACTTGGTTCCTGGCCATGTAGTCTTGGGTTCAGTCCCACTGTATAGGACTTTGGACAAGTGTTTTCTACAATAGCCTTGTGCCAACTAAAGCTTTGTGAGTGCATTTGATGGGCAGAAACTGAAAGAAGCCTGGTGTGTGTGTACACCCTTGCCTTGACATGATATGTTGGTCTTAAACAAGTACCACTATCAAACAAATAATGTTCATTTCCAGTCTTCCATGAAAAATCTGTTTTGGAAAGACTTACTTGGAAATAAGTGAAGGATGGCAACAGGAAGACATCTGTCCTTAGAAAACCTACCTTGACAAATTCTGTCTGACCCATGCAAACATGGAAAAGTGGATGTTAACTGATCATAATGACAAAGCACAAAGTGCTTTCACTTGTAAAATTCAAGAATATCTGAATGTGTGTGTATCTACATAAGTATTATGATCACTGTTTGTGAACTTCATTAATTGTTTAGCAAAGCCAGAGATCTATTTCTACCTCAATATCTGCTCCATATCCACTGAGACATTTGCCTAAAACTATGGTATGAATTTAATTATATAGTTATCAGTACACACACACACAGAGTGTATCGTGAGTGTGCATGTGTACATATATACATCAGTGTTGTTGTTTTTTCCTTCCTGTTTTTTTTCCCTGCTAGAATGGTTTGGGTGATGTTTATTGTGATAGTACTCTGTGGTTGGATATCCTTGATGCCAATCCCCCCCCCCCACTTAGTAGGTACATTATTCCATATCGTTGCAGCATCATACTACTGAGTTACCAAGTTTTGTGTGAGACATAAAGACATCACTGCTCTCTAAGCAGTGTCAATGTGAAACTTACACATGACAGATTTCTGTACAGTTTCTACCTACCAAATTTAAGTCACAAAATATTGGGTAATCTGGGGCTATAATAGAAGACAATTTAGGCATTGAACTTGAAGTCATGTGGTTGTGAAGCAAACTTCTTAACCATACCTGCAACTATATATATATATATATATGATATAATATAATGAGCTTATTGTAAACAGTGCTTAGGTGCACAATAACTTGTTGGGAAAGATTAAAAGAAGGGACAGAAAGCAGGTATATAAATCAAGTAAAGAAAAGCCCTCAATGAAAGCTAGAAGTACATGTTCAGTGCACAAAACAAAACACTGACAGAAAAGTGAACAGTAAAAATGCTGTAAAGAATAAGAGTGCATAAGCATATCAGGAGTGGTGTTGACAAATTTAGGGAAGCATGGAATTTTTAAAGGGTACTGTGTCCTGATAGGAACTGACATGGATAGTTTATTCTATGCTTTGACAGTTATGAGCATGAAAAATGTTTCTAAAAGTCATGGGTGCTGTGTGAGTATCTGATTCTATATGTGCATTTATATTTGTCTTTATCACTTTTATCTGTTAATTAATACTCCATAACATCTTAATTTTTTGTATTTCCTTTCTTCTATTTACAGACACAGTAACTTCATTTCCAGTAGCAGTTTGCTGACTCAAAACACAGCTTTGGAAGGGTCTGTGCTAGCAGGTGTGAGTCCTGCTACATCTGGTCATTTTACAGCAATACTAAGGCTTCTTGTTGACATACTGTCTCTGAATATGGTCACCTATGACTGCAAGTGAGTATAGCAATGAGTCAGTCATTTCTCCAAAAGTAACTGAAATGAGGAGTGGCAATGTCATAGTGGATACGCTGGTAACAACAGAATTGAATACTGTGTCATTGAGCAAAGCACTGAATCTTACGTGCCCTACAGCAGCAGAGTAGATAGAAAAAGAAAAAATACATTGAGTCCTTGGCTTTTGAACTGAGACAATAAGAATGGAGCTGGTTTTTAATGTTGGCACAGACTGGATGTGCATTTGCCTATACATCCAGATTCCTGTTTTTTTTTAAATTGTGGAGCCAAACAGATTTTCTTTTTCTGGTTATGATAATTTCTCAAGTAGCTTTGTAAATTTTAAAAGAGTAAAAATAAGTTGCTTGTCTTACTATTTCCAACTGGCACAAAAGTTACATCGCAGTCTTCACTTGGAAACTTTATGCTCGTATATTGCATTTGGGAGCTTACTATGTGTTCATTGCATATTGCAAAACTAATACTGATGGTGATGAAGGTAGCAGCTATACATTTATGTATTTGATCAGTTGTGATGACTTTGACTAAATTTTTTGTACATTCTTGTTTTAGATGCTTGTGCCTCAAGTGGTGTTCAGAAATTGCCAACACTCTCCAAACAAGCCAAAATGTATATCTGACCACAGAATTTGGAGAATTATTAAAGGCATTAATATGGCTGGGTAAGTAATATCACCTAATTTTGATTGTTGTATGAATTTTGATAGCAATTTATTGTTTTCACTTCATTTTGACCCATGCAAGAATGAAAAGGTGGACATCGAAACAATGACGATCACTATAGGATAGCCTTTAAGGCAGGTGATTGAATAAAACTATATTGATATTTATATTTTGTTATATGTGAAATATGATAACATGGAACCTGTGATACCAGCCATTGAGACAAGAATACTTGAAAGAAGAAATGTTGCAGACCTCTTTATTGCTTCTTTAATAGTGTGTATTGGATATACTTCTTAACTTGTGCTCTTTGACTCTCATGAATCCATTTGTTTCCACAGGTTATGATCAGGAACACCAGATTTGTCTGAGCGCATGCCAGTGTCTACACAATGTGTTGAAATCAAGCCCTTCCATTTCAGATGACATCTTAATTCGGTAATTATCTTTATTTTATTTATAAGTTAGCAATGCATCCCGACATTGTGTTGTGACCTACAGCCACATTGTATTATTTGTTCCTTTCTTATGGGCAGAATTGGCACAGCTGATATATAGTGAACTGGCATAATGGAAGTTACCATTTGTTTAAAAGCAAAGTGGGGGAAGGTGCAATTTACATGGGTTTGCATGAAAGTGCTTTCTAAGAGATCACAAACTATATATTGTTTCATCAAATTTTTTTAAATACCCATATCATTTTTGAATGTGGGGTAGCTGTGAGAAGAGCCTAGAAAGTTGAGTAATTACTGTTAGACAAGGAGAAAAATTGTTACTGACGAGTACTTGAAACTTGCACCATATTCACCATTTCCAAACATTCTATACCTCTAAGCCAGTATATACACAAACAAGTTGCACAAGTGACTTCAACAGTGACACACACGCACACATGTAGATACATATACACACAAATGAAAGGCAATGAATGTGTGTGCTCACTGACAAAACTTCGTGCTGCATCACTTTTGTCAGTGAATAGGTCATGGGTTCAAAGTGACGAAAATATGTTGACACAAATGAAATTTTAATGTTGAAGTGAAACTGGTAATACTTAAATACAGGTGTTACGTACAAAACATTTTAAATGTATGCTGTTGGGCATGTAATGACACCCTAACCCACCTTAAAACTAACCTTAACCCTCCCCTTCATATCGTTACATAGATGCAATGGGACCTCTGTGTTTAAGTAATGCTGTGAAACTAACAGTTTTTTTTTGTTCTTGAATGGCTTACAAACATCTATGCTGCAATTGTTTTTGTTTCAGCACTCGATCTCCGATCAAGTCACTTGCTATGCAAGTATATCTCCATAATTTTTTTTAATCACTGTGGATAAATGCCAGCAATGACCTTCTCAGATTCTCCAATATTTTAATTTCTAAACAGAAACAATTGGGGGCAGGGAGTGGTGTTGGTAATCATCATCATTATCATCATCATTTAACGTCCGTTTTCCATGCAAGCATGGCTGCACCAGACTCTAATCAGATCTGGCAGAGTTTCTACAGCTGGATGCCCTTCCTAACGCCAACCACTCTGAGAGTGTAGTGGGTGCTTTTATGTGCCACTGGCATGAGGGCCAGTGGGGCAGTACTGGCAATGGCCATGCTCAAATGGTGCTTTTTATGTACCACCTGCACAGGAGCCAGACCAGCGGCACTGGCAACGACCTCGCCCAAATGTTTTCTCACGTGCCACCAGCACAAGTCCCAATAAGGCGATGCAGGTAATGATCACGCTCAAATGGTGCTGTTTATGTGCCAGTCAGCTGCTCTGGCAACGATCATGCTCAGATGGTGCTCTTAGCACTCCACTAGCACGGATGCCAGTCATCGGATTTGATTTCAATTTCTCTTGCCTCAACAGGTCTTCACAAGCAGAGTTTAGTGTCCAGTGAAGGAAAGGTACACATAAATAGGTTAGTTACACTCCTGGCATAGGCCACAAGGTTATGGTCTCACTTGACTTGCCGAGTCTTCTCAAGCACAGCATATTTCCAAAGGTCCCAGTCACTAGTCATTGCCTATCTTCCCAGTTAGCCTTCCTTTGATATTGCTGCACCTCTTATGTATCCATAGCTTACACTGGGTACATCTTATAGAGTTTCTACCTACGCCTTTTCTACAGATCAAGCAGGGCCAACTACCTGAAGGGATTTGTGATTTGCCTGCCTTCCTACTTATTAGGACTTAGGTTTTAGCTAGGTTGACTCTAAATTCGTTATTTCTCAAATTTTCTTTTCTCTAGCCTATAAATGTATGTGGAAAAATATTGAAAAACATCAATACATGCAAGAGTGATAAAGAAAGAAGGAGGGTTGTGTTTGCATGTGCTAGAAACAATAGCCAAATCATCCTTAAATCACTCACTTTCCTTCTGAAAATATTAACTTTTTTTATACTTTGTTACCAAAAATGCTCTTCCCATGGTTTTGAAGTGCAAAAAAATTGTCCAAAATAGGTCCGGATTGGGATGATGAGGGAGGGGGTGTAAAAAAGGTGTTTGTCAAGTTTTACCTTTTATACAGATTCTTCCCCCCCCCCCCCCAATCCCATCATTTTGAATGCTTTGGCTTAAAATCCCCCCACAAATTTCTTTATAATCGTAATCTATGCCGTTTGAAAGGAATCTGTATAGATTTTCATTAAAAGATAGCCATCTTCCTGAATGTTATGAGGGGGAAAAAAGTCAGATCATGTGAATTTTCCGAAACTCTTCTCTCTACCCCTTTGGAAAAATTATTTCCCATAAATATTCTGAAGCCACAACATCTAAACAGCGTTTGTAGAAAATTTTGTTAAAAGTATCCATTTTTCTGGATGTTATGTGGCAACAAATTCGGGGGTGTATACATCTGTAGTAATGCTTTTTTATCTATACCATTTTTTCATTTAATGTTAATTTCATTCATTGTTTGCAATGTCCACCTCTCTCTCTCTCTCTGTTGAATTGAAATCTCTGTTTCTTTGAGGGGAAGGCAAAACTTGACAAACTGCTTCTCCCTCTGTTGTTGGACTACTGTGATGTTTGTTTAAAAAAGAGAGATTGTGACTAAGCAATATTTGCTAAGCAAGTGAGCACTATTATACAAAGAAATAATTAGACGTAAAATATGAAAATTATTAGAATTGGGAATTAAATGTGAAAATATTATCAAGGGGCTAGCAGAAAATCGCCCAGGGGGTGGTCTTTCTGCTAGTAAATACATATGCATACATCTTTCTTGTATGTATGTGTGAAAGAAAGTGAGTGACTGTATTTCTTCATAACATGTAGAGAAATGGATGTCTTTTAAGCTACATACTCATATAGAAAATGTGACATGGTGGTATAAAATATTGTTTATGATAGTTGACTTATAGAAAGATTATAATGTTAAATTTTTTGTAATGCAAATATATAAAAGAAAATAAAGTTTAATTGGTAGCGGAAAAATTACTGAATCTTTGGATACCCCATATGTCAAAATCATCAATATACACACACATATACAAACAACTTAGTTTTCGAATGCATTCATTAATATCTGTAAAAAAAAATTTATGCTTTGAAGAGAGCAGAAACTGAAAGAGAAGAGAAAGTGAAAAGGCAACATTTACTTTGAAGTGAGAGCAGAAAGTGAAAGATGTATGTATATGAAATGTACATGTGTGTGTGTGTGTGTGTGTGAGAGAGAGAGAATGAGTGAGTGAAGGTGTGTGTTGTATGTATTTTTTTACATGTATGTGTAAGTAGCGCTCACTTGGTCTCTTTCACACACGCACATTATCTTTCATGTACATAGATACATGTGCATACTTCTTTTTTGTATATACGTGTGCATGTGAGAGAGAGTGACTGACTGTATTTCCTCATAACATATAGCAAAATGAATGTCTTTTAAGGTACACACTCATATAGAAAATGTGACATTATTGTTGTGGTATAAACTGTTTACAATAGTTTCCTTATAGAAAAGATTATAATGTTAAAAATTTGTAATGAAAATAAAGTTTCTTTGGTAGCTGAAAGATTACGGAATCTTTTGATAGCCTTACATCAAAATCGGCAACATACTCACCCATACAAACCCTCTTTTATATAGATAGGCAGGCAGGCATGTGAAATAAAATGATTTAAGTTTTGATCCTTTTCTGAAGGTATGACAGTCGTTTTCTCATTCTGGGGGCTAGGTGTGTGATGCACTCTGTGTCTCTTTAGATAACTGATTATCTTGGCAGTGCTGGACACAGCTTACAAAAATGTCATCTTGGAGTGGTTTCCAATTATAAATGAGATCTTGCCCAGAAAATTTATAGAAATAATTATCTATGTTCTTTTTGGTGATGCTTTCGATAAGACACAGTGACTTGACAACGAAAAAATACGATGTTTTTACAGTAAATGTTTCTATTTTTGCTTTTGTTAAACACAATATTTTAATCATTAGGGAATATTTTTAAGTGAATGTGATTTCAAAAATGTAAGTTGTTTGTACAGTAAGTATTTTATATTTTAGCTTTCTTTAAACAGACAATATTTTAAAGTTCTTTTTAATTATTTTCAAGTGAATACCTTTACAAAAATTTTTTTTTACATATTTAGAAAATATTTTAAAGTGAAAATGACTTTAAAAATATGGTAAATATTTCATAAAAGACCCATTCATAACCTTGGTGTGAAATAATTTTATTCCATTGGTTTTTTTCAAGTGCATTCAACATATCTCACCTCCAAAGATTTGGCTGCTATTTCTAGCACGCCCTGCTACCACGTAACAGCTATTTGTGATAAAAGACACAAAATACCTGTTACATGGTAGCAGGGTGTGCAAGAAATAACAGCCAAATCTTTCCTTTTCTGGAGAAAGGAGCTAATTATGCATGATTTCAATGCCACATTCATTGAAAGCATGCAAAATAACATGGAAAAGAAAAAAAACAACCCATGAAACAAAACTCCATTGCTGGGAAACTAAGACTTTCCTGGTGACCCAATGGAGCACAGGTAGTCTAGTATATATATATATATATGTGTGTGTGTGTGTATCTATCTATATATATATATGCGTGTGTGTGTGTGTGTCTGCCTGTCTGTCTCTGTGTTATTTTCTCCTTGTTTTATCATGTAACAGTTGTAACTGAGCCTCACCATCATACAAACAGTGTCATTCATTTCCAATCTTCTGTGAAAACATGTCCAGCAAGGAGAAAATATTATCTTTCTTGCAAGCAAGTGAAGGTTGGTAACAAAAAAAAAAGCATCCAGCCATAGAAAATTTGCTTCCACAATATCCATCCAGCTCATGCATGGAAAAGTGAATATAATAAAACAAAGATGATTAGTTATTATAATTGGCATCAGTATAATAAGATTGCTTGATAATGGTATATTTTGAAAAAGGACTAAATCTGGTTTAAATGCAACTTCAATCATTGAATAAACTAAATTATTTTTGCTGCATAAACAACATATTGCCTATAGCTCTCTCTCATCACAATTGAACAAGTGTTCATTTCTTCCTATTTTTACTAACAACAACAAATAATAGTAATGATATAAGGACAAAAAAAAACAGTGTAAGATCATAAAGTTTGCAATATCATGATAATGGAGAGGATACCAAAGAAATTGAAAAACATCAGAACCTGGTAAAATAAATTAAGACATTGTGGAAAACAAAGGTGACAATTTGGTGTGGTTGGTTGGTTGGTTGGTTGGTTGGTGCACTTGGCACAACACTCAAATTGCTACCTAAAAGTTGGAAGGATGTTGGAATTGAGATAAGCATTATCAACCTGCAGAAAAGTGCCACTCTATTCTGCAAGAATCTTAAGGAAGATTCTTGAAATTTGAAATTTGTTTTCACCAAACCACAAGGCATCTCTGCTACTGAAAGTAGCATGTAATAGCTTTATAATTACAATATGATGGTGGCTAAAGCAAAACAAAAAAGAAAGAAAAATTATTTACCTGTATGTGTTTTAAATTTGACATTCTGGATAGTTGAAATGGAGTTAGTTCATTTGCAGTCTAGAAAAAGAGAAATAAGTTTAAAATTTGTTGTTTTTTTTAATCAAAGTGGAATTAAGGATTATTGTATGAATATCAATTATTCCCTTTTTCTGCTCTTTTCTTTTTTAATCATCTACAGCTGCGTTGAATTGTGTATCTATCGTCTAACTGACCATCACAAACATGTTAAAGATGCCTACAGTTCCCTGTTGAAAGCCATCCCTTTAAATCTAACAGCATGGTACGTTGAGAGATTCATTTCTATTCACCATCATTTCTTTTTTTAAGACCTCTTTTTATTATGATATTGTTTTCATTTGTGCTGTATACGTTTCTTAGGGAATTATATTTTTCAGCTAATATAAGGCATTTATTAGGAAGTAACTTAAGCATTTATATCTTGTTTTTGTATCAATTTAAAATATACAGTATACATATGTGCAGGAACGGCTGTGTGGTTAAGAAGTTCACTTTCCTACACATGGTTTTGGGTTCAATCCTACTGCATGGCACCTTGAGCAAGTATCTTCTGCTATAACCCTAGGCCAACCAAAACCTTGCAAATGGATTTGATAGATGGAAACTAAAAGAAGTCCATTGTGTGTGTGTATGTGTGTGCACATGTTTTGTGTTTCCTTGTCTTAGTATGTGGGATAGTTGTAAATGAGCATTAGCATCATACAAGTCATATAAGTGGTGTCCTTCCATGTTAACATGTCCAGCCACGAGGAAGTATTATCTTATATGGAAGCAAGTGAGGGTTGGTGATAGAAAGAGCATCCCGCTATAGAAAATCATCCTTGACAAATTCTCTCTGACCCATGCATGGAAAAGTGGACATTAAAATGATGGCAACACTGTTCAGGTTAATGGTAGGAAGAACAGTTAACTGTAAAAAATAAAAATCACTTCTAAAGCCATTTCACTCATGAAAATTTGGTGGTGGTGGTGGTGGTGTTTAGCCCCAAGTCAGTCCTGATCAAAAAGGTCTCTGATCAGGGACATTCCGGCTGTGATCATCCCATCCTTTTATGTGTGTTTGGGACTACAGTATCTAATGTATGCTTTTTGTTTTTAATTTGTAGGGTGTGATTTTAGGGGTGGTTTGGTTTCTAAATATAGTAGATTAAGTGACTATGAAGAGGCTCCTAAAAATGGGATGTGATGTTATATAGTTTGACAAATACTATAAAAGAATACAATGTAATGTTTTCTAACAGTGGCCACAGGTTTTTGGGGAGAATATAGTCAATTATTTTATGATGGGCTCTTTCCAGTTTCCATCTATAAAAATCCACTCACTGAGCTACAGTAGAAGACCTGAGCCTAAAGTGCTGCATCTCCAAATTCATGACTGCTTTTATAATGGTGAAACTGATATTTCAAGTACTTGAAACATTAAGTATATGTTAATGACTAATTGATAACCTTTGGAATGTTGTCCAAGCTGAGAAGTTCAGTTTAGACTAGTTTGCCATCTTTTACTCCAACACCATACAAAATGTGTTTAACTGCTCTAGATATTTAATGAGTTACCTCAGTGCTAACTGGCCATTCAATAAACCACTAACACAACATTGCAAAACAACACTTCATAGTGGTTAATTGAATTCTCTCATCTATTTCCCTATTATAAAGTGGTTTATCAGTGATTTAAACATTTGTTTCTTTTTTCTCTTTGGATTTTTTATTTGCAGCCTTTCTACTTTGGTGAGGCTGGAAGATGGGCTACAGACAAAAACTAGCTGCAAAGTAAGAGGTCTTAAAGCCGCTTGGTTGGCCCGCCGTCAGCACATATGCCGCACACAGCCAGCTATATTTCATTCACACAACTTTAGACAAGTCATGGCTTACATACTACAAAACAACATGCCAAGGTAAATTGATTTCCTCTCTCTCTCTCTCTCTCTTCCTATCTCCTCCTTCCATCTCATTCTTTCTTATTCTGTTTGTCTCATCTTCTAGTATATTCTACATATCTGATCAAAATCATTTGTTTTTAATTAAATTTATTTAAAACGTCAAATTTTGTAAATTATACTCGTGTGTTTGTGCATGTGCTCAATTTTTTTGATGAAGCAAAAATATTAATTTTTGATGAGAAAGAGATATAGTTGATTAAATCCATCTCAGTATATTACTAGTACTTTGATGTTGGTTAGCCCCAGGTCAGTCCTGCATAGATCTAAATTCATAAATTGTTTGTTAGTGAAGGTATGATCTACAGACAATTATTACTCCCCCACTATCTATCATCACAGCTTTTATTCAGACAATGTATATAGAAATGACATATCCAAAGCATTCTTTTAGAAGATGGTAGGATGTGACTTAAAGGAAATTTCACTCAGTGAGTGCTTCAACTGGTGCTTCTTTTTGTTGCTCCTAGCAAATCTAAAATCAGAAATTATAAGACAAAACCAAGTGCTGTAATGTATTTAATTTAATCTTCTACCTTTGCAACAATCCACTGCCCTTAAATGTGTGTGTCATTAATATAAAAACTTGATGTATTTCAATGAAGGAAATCTATGATTGCTTTCACCAGTACTTCATTTACACAGCTCTTACTGGCAGACATTCTAGATATTACATTACAAGAATACTATACTTGTTTTAAAGTGAAGTTTTCTGCTGTTAGATAAACATATAATATTTTTAACTATAAGGTTGTCCCAAAAGTTCGTAGAAAGCCTTGGAAAATAATGGTCTTTATTTTGAGGAATAATTTTTGTTGTTTTTGTTAGTACTTGGCGAGTAAAAATTCAATTTTCACAAGTGTTTACAAACTTTTGGGACAACCTAATATTAGCATTCTGTTGTTATATATACTTTTTTTATCATCAGCATTATGTTAACATCCACTGTTTCATGCTTGCATGGGTAAGATGAGTTTCATCAAAGTAAATTTTCTACACTTGGGTTCCCTTTCTGTTGCCAACTCTCACTTTTTCCAAGAAAGGTAATATTTTCCCTTGGTCAGACATATTTTACACAGAAGACTTGAAATGAATGACACCACCAGTATGATGGTGACACTCAGCTATCATATAATGGAAAAGCAAGGTGATACAACTATCATACGCAAACACACATATACGTGATGAGCTTTTTTTCAGGGTCTGTCCACCAAATCTTCTGACATAGCTTTGGCCAACTGGAACTGTGGTGTTGGGAAATAAACTTAACCCCCACATTCACTAACTTTTACATACATAATTCTACATATCCTCATGCATATGCTTAGGGGCCTTTCTTGCATTAAATTTTATTTACTGTTTTCCTTTTTCAGTACATTTGGTTCGTTAAATTGGTTGGAAAGTATGTTCTTCAGTCAAATGTCAGAGAAAGAAGAGGAGAAAAAAGATGATGCTGTGACACTAGCATCTTTGGTAAGCAATACCTATAACTGTTTTTGTTGAATTTGGTTTCAGTTAATTATCAAAAATTTTCAGTAATTTGGATGGTTTTAATATAGGACTATCGTTTATACATAGCGTTATATTAAAATCGTGTTTAAAATACAGTTAATAAAGAACCTGTTTAACGGGTGTGGTCTTCCTTACATTCATATAATTATAAAATTTGAGAGCTAAGCACATTTATAGAAGTGGTCTGGAGTAGATTCATATCTATGGGTTAAGATCCAAAACTATTGATCATATATATATTCACTATTGCAGATATTTGTGATATATTCTTGAGTAAGGTTTCTAACCCTGCTTCCTTTAAAGTAAAGATTGTTTGCCAACATAACATCGCAGTCCTGGTTTAGGACGAATGTTGCTGTAATTTAGCCCCAGGAGACATCATCTCCAGCTGGCTATACGACATGATCCTTATATTTTCAAACAAGGGAATCTAGTACCTCCACTCATCTCAAAATAATATCTGTGTATTGCGATTTCCAGGTTATTTCCCTTCATCAGCACAGAATAATTGTTCAGCTAGAGGTAGCACTACCAAATTCCCATTCGAAATATATAGTTTTCTAAGTGACAACTAGTTATTGATCTATAAGTTTGGAAAATTACTATTTTAAAATCTGACATGAGATATTCAGCAACAGTACTTTGAAGTAAAGATTGTTTGCCAACATAACATGGCAGTCCTGGCTTAGGACGATTGTTGCTGTAATTTAGCCCCAGGGTACATTGTCTCCAGCTGGCTATACGACATGATCTGTGTCTTTATATTTTTGAACAAGGGAATCTAGCATCTCCACTCAGCTCAAAGCAATATCTGTGTATTGCAATTTCCGGATTATTTCCCTTCATCAGCACAGAATAATTGTTCAGCTAGAGGTTTATTCTTTATTATAGGCACAAGGCCTAAACACAGAGAGGAGTATACACAGACATGTAGGAACAAAAAACACATGAAAGGATGGATGTAAAATGAATTAAATTACAATGAAAATGAGATGGCTATCTCACTCCTGCTCCGAGATGAAACCATGAATTCCTTTTTCCTTTAAAACTTTACATTTTAAATAACAATTTCCAGCCCCGCACTGAGGCGAAACCACAACTTCCCATTTCATTTTCACCTTACAGTTTTAAAGAAAACGTTTTTAAATAAGTGTTCATTCGTATAGTTACAGGATTTACTTATTTTCTTTTTTTTTTTTTAAACCAAAAAGTTTAACCAAATGTTTTCCTCGGTCTTTCACAGTCTTTAAAATAAATCGCAACTTAACATTTCTCCTTTTCGTCCCCATAATTCACCACTGAGGCGCAAGGTTCAACATCCACCTCTGGCCTCAGTGAGTTCACTCTTTCATAATGTCTTCCAATTTCGAAATTCTTTTAACTTTTAGGGTGTCCTACTTCATTTAAAATTCTTGCTCCTGTTTATATCTTGTGTGTCAGGTTTTTTTTGGCTCTGTATTTCTGTAATTCTTGGCTTCCCTGTGATTGTGTCTGATTGACTGTAATTCTGCATGTTTTGTCTGTGTGTCTATGTCTTTAGGTTTCCATAATTCTGAGTTATCTTGCTTCTGTTTGTCTATACTTTTGTGTTTTTGAGTGTCTGTGGGTCTGAATGTTTCTGTATTTGTAAGTCCTTTACTGATGATCCTACTGCTAAATCTTCCCTGTTTCTCGTTGTAGGTTGGGTTTCTTCTTCTGTTGCTTTGTACTTCAATTCCACTATCATTACTGACTTCCTCCTCTCTCTTTTTCTTGCTTTCACCTCCACAAAATTCCCGTCTTGTTCTGTTACCTCTTTCTGCTGTTTCTCTACCATTATATTCTCCAAAATACTCTCCTCTACACTTTCCACTGCTGCTCTAGGACATTTCTTTTTCAAGTACCCTCTTTCACCACATTCTTTGGGGGTCTCCCCTCTAACATTATCTCCAGCTTTTCTTCATTTGGTAGCTCTAAAGTTTCAGGTATTTCGTTGTAATATTCCGGGCTCACTGCACAGATTATCTCTAATCCGTAGCCCCAACACTTCACTTGTTGGGTTTGGCTTATGCCCATCTTCACATCTTCGCTTACCTTCCTCATCTCCAAATAAAAAATTGCAGCTATTATCCACTCTGGCTCTATCCACGGTGGGATTCTTCCTACCCTAATTCTGATGAGTCTTTTGTCCAAATAGTTTGGCATCAAAGTCCATTTTTCTCCCTGTATCAACTTGTTGGAGGTTTTTTTCCGCCCCCTCCTCTGATATAAAGGTTGCCACTATAGACGTATATCTCTTTCCTCTCATAAAGAACTCTACACTGTCTCCTATATGTTCTTCCAAAATTTCTTTCATCCTGTGGCACATGTTCAATTCTATTTTTATTCGAAAATGTTCTGAATATGACTCTTCTTTTCCATTTTCACTTTTTCCTCCTCTGGTAGGGTTATATTTGACCCTTCCTTCTCTATCATACTACTATATTTCTTTATCAGCTCTCCATTCCACTTTAACATATCCTGTTTCAGCACATGTAGGTCTGGGGGAGCTCAATCTCCAGCCGCTTCTGCATAACTTCTCGTTTTTCTAAGCTATTCACCACCACCCAACAATGGTGGCTTCGCAAAAAAATTCGGCTAGAGTTCTTCAAAAAATAACAAAAAAGACTGTTTGGGTAGAGGTGGCGCTGCCAAATTCCTGTTCGAAATATATAATTTTCAAAGTAACTAGTCACTGATCTATAAATTAGAGAATTACTATTTTCAAATTTCACAATGTGAGATATTCAGTACTTTTATAGTAAAGATTGTTTGCCAACATAACATGGCAGTCTTAGTTTAGGACGAATGTTGCTGTAATTTATCCCCAGGGAATTTGCCAGCTCCACCTCTAGTCGAACAATTATTCTGTGCTGATGAAGGGAAATAGCCTGGAAATTGCAATAGACAGGTATTGTTTTGAGCTGAGCGGGGGTGCTAGATTCCCTTGTTCAAAAATATAAGAACACAGATTATGCTGTATAGCCAGCTGGAGACGATGTCTCCTGGGGCTGAATTACAGCAACATTCGTCCTAAACCAGGACTGCTATGTTATATTAGCAAACAATCTTTACTACAAAGTACTGTTGCTGAATATCTCACATTGTAAGATCTAAAAATAGTAATTTTCTAATTTATAAATCAGTAACAAGTTGTCACTTTGAAAATTATATATTTCAAACAGGAATTTGGCAGCGCCACCTCTAGCCAAACAATTATTCTGTGCTGATGAAGGGAAATAACCTTGAAATCACGATACACAGATATTATTTTGAGCTGATTGAGGGTGCTAGATTCCCTTTGTTTGAAAATATTAGGACACAGATTGTGTCATATAGCCAGATGTCTCCTGGCGCTAAATTACAGCAACATTCGTCCTAAACCAGGGCTGCCATGTTATGTTGGCTAGCAAACTTTACTACAAAGTACTGTTGCTGAATATCTCATGTTGTGAGATTTAAAAATAGTAATTTCCAGCTTCCTTCATTTGACTTTAAAAAAAAATAAAGAAAATCAGGTTGATCCTATTTTTTAGTTGAGTGGTTAGTGATAGGAAGAGATTCTTATTGTGAATATGATCTCTGCAGCAACAGCCATTTCATCTGTGCAAGTATAGTAAAATTGGTTATAAAATAGTAACTGTAAAGTAATGGTGTTGTCAGATGGTTTTATACTACATTGGTTTCTAGTTTTAGACATCAATTTCTAAAGTATTGATATATGGAAAGGTGCATACATGTCTTCAGCTAGGTTTTAGTTGATGCTTTGCTTTTGCCTCTTGTGAAGATTGAAATCACACTACTATGACTGCTGTTCTTATGTCCTATATCTTTATATTTCAGGCAATTTATTGTACAAAACTCTTTAGTGGTTAGCATAATGGATCTAGTTGCAAAAATTTTTGGTCTTGTGCTGATGCAGATAACCAAATTTGAGAAAATGTGACCTTTCTTGCTAAATTGAGAAAATGGGTGTACAATATGATGAAATTATTTTATACTTTTCATATCTTATTTTGGTTTAGAAAATTTCACATTACAATGTCAATGGGAAAGTTTGTGGGGTTATATGTCATCATCTGTGTTGTGCTTATTATAAAGACTCTTATAGAGTTTGGTCCATCATCATCATCGTTTAACATCTGTTTTCCATGCTAGCATGGGTTGGACGGTTCGACCGGGGTCTGGGAAGCCAGGAGGCTGCACCAGTCTCCAGTCTGATCTGGCAATGTTTCTACAGCTGGATGCCCTTCCTAACGCCAACCACTCCGTGAGTGTAGTGGGTGCTTTTTTCGTGCCACCGGCTCAGGTGCCGGGGGGGGGGGCTGGCAGCGACCACAATCGGTTGCTGCTTTTTACGTGCCACCGGCACAGAAGCCAATTAAGGTGGCATTGGCATCGGCCACATTCGAATAGTGCTTTTTACATGCCACTAGCACAGGTATCACAACAATTTCCATTTGATTTTTATTTTGATGTTGATGTACTTGACTCAATATGTCTCCTCAAGCACAGCAGGTCGCCCTACAATCCAAGGTACTTTGAATGGGCTGGAGCTGGTGCAAGAAACAACCATGAACTCACGTTATTTGTCGGGTCTTCGTAGTCACAACATATCTCCAGAGATCTCAGTTTTTCGTCATTGCCTCTGTGAAGCCCAATGTTCGAAACTCATGCTTGACCACCTCATCCCATGTCTTCCTGGGTCTGCCTCTACCCCAGATTCCTTCAACTGTTTGCGAGTGGTACATCTCTCCTCATCCATCCATAGTACATGACCATACCAGTGCAAATGTCTCTCTTGCACGCCACATCTGATGCTTCTTATGTCCAGCATTTCTCTCAGGGCGCTTACACTCTGTTGTGTGTGCACACTGGCATTACACATCCAGCAGATTATGCTAGCTTCATTTCTTTCAAGCCTATGCATGTCCTCTGCAGTTACAGTCCATGTTTCACTGCTGTGAAGCATGGTAGTTCGCACACATGCATTGTACAATCTACCTTTCACTCTGAGCAAGAGACCCTTTGTCACTAGTAGGGGTGGAAGCTTTCTAAACTTTGCCCAGGCTATTCGTATTCTAGTGGTAACACTCTCTGAGCATCCACCCTCACTATTAACTTGGTCACCTAGGTAGTGGAAACTATCAACTACTTCTAGTTTTTTCCCCTGGAGTGTGATTGAATCTGTTTTCTGAGTATCTGTGGTATCTCTTGCCCCTGTGCATCTGCCGCACATGAAAGCTATCTTTTCGGTTAATTTTCCTCTGATGTT
The DNA here is from genome assembly GCF_006345805.1 of Octopus sinensis. Taxonomy (NCBI): domain Eukaryota; kingdom Metazoa; phylum Mollusca; class Cephalopoda; order Octopoda; family Octopodidae; genus Octopus; species Octopus sinensis. Next base: position 100,166,141 of record NC_043003.1, on the reverse strand, counting down.
GCTGCACCTCTTATGCATCCATAGCTTACACTGGGTACATCTTATGGAGGTGTCCATAGTTTTCACTGGGTGGATGTGTAAATAATTACCACAAAGTAAATACAGATCCCCTCAGTAATTAGTGGCAGCATTATATTTGTTTCATTAAGTTTGGGGTGTTGTAAGTGAGCATTGGCTCTGCCAGTTGATTTCCCTAGTTACAACATGTAAAAACAGTTTTTAGTAGTAACTTAGCAATAATTATATAACTCCCTAATATTACTGTAGTGTGTATTTTGATAATTTTCATTGTAGGTGAGCGGGAATTATGCACTGCTGTGGTTCTGGTCAACATGGGAAGCTGCCCAGTTCTGTGTCTTATCTCGCCTGAGAACTCCTCTAGGCAAACCACAAGAGACATTCACAACAATTGAGAGCGTCATAAAAGCTTATGCAGCTGAAATCCGAAACAAGGGAGATTTAGAAGATGGCCTGAAATCCTATGATCCCAAGAAAGGTATGTTTTTTTAAATGGATCATCTATCTGTAGAACTGTCTCTCAAGTTTATATTTCCTACCTAGCAGATCCATACCAATTTCTTTTCAGTTGCTGCAAGGTTTGCCTGCTGCTATTGCTACTCGTGTTTTATTGTTATAAAACTGTGTAATTCTGACTTGTGAAATCATTATCATCATTTAATGTCCACTTTTCCATGCTGTGTGGGTCTGATAAAATTTGTCAGGGCTGATTTTCTACAGCAAGATGTCCTTCCCATTGTTAGCCCTCACCTATTTTCAAGCAAAGTAATATTGCCCCATGGCCAAATCTGTTTTTCTTAGAAGTCTGGAAATGAACAACATTGCTTGTATGACAGAGATACTCATTTACAACTATCATATGATGTGTAAAGAAGGACACCCCCACACACACAACAGATTTAATAGTTTCTGTCTATTGAATCTATTCACAAAGCTTTGATCAACCCTGGACTATAATAGAAGACACTTGCTCAAGGTGCCATGCCATGGGATGGAATCTGAGACCACATAATCAGGAAGCAAGCTTCTTAACCATCAGCCATGCCTTCTTACAGATTTAGAATTCATTCCAAATTCAAATTAAAACTCAATCTAACTGTGATAAAAGTCACTAAACACTAGTGAATGATGCGTCATCATAATCTTTTACATTTTTTTCCATGTTGGTATGGGCTGGACAGCTTTAGTTTAGCACAGTGTCCTGACATTTATTGTGGCCAATTGCCATTTCCTTCATGAAGTTTAACGTTCTGAGCTCAGCCTTCAGTTCTTCTTCCCAAATTTTTCTCAGTCTTCTTCCACAGGCTCCTTCCACAGCAATGTTGATGATGATTTCTGCCTTCAAAGACACCCCTTCCCTCTTGTTGAACTCTCACTGTAGTATATATGCATTTGTTTTTAATGTTGAACAGGTGAGAAAAATGCAGACTACAATGCTTCAGTGCGAGTGCATCTCCTGCTGCAGTTTATGGAACATTTAGAGAAACAACTATACAATGCTTATGAAGGTTGTGCAGTTGCAATGTCTGCTGCACCAAAGGTGAGTTCTGTTTAACTTAAATATACACGCCTTTAACAGTGGAAGTTCTGCCACAGATCTAGATATTCAACTTCCAGAAATAAATAATTATACATAGGCAAAATCTCATTTCAACTTCTACATTAAAACTTGATTTACGAAAAATAGTAACTAAATTACCTTTAAATCAAAAATAAAAAGGGAAGGTTACATTGGCCTTATTTGGCATTGGTTCTTAAATGCAAGTGCCCTGAGGTTGATCTTGAAGCAAAGTCACTTGTTTATTAGTCTCAAGTCACTAGATGTAAATATGGTGGCTATCAGCACACTAAATTTCCTACACACAACCATTCAGGTTTCTTCTGGACAGCTATAATGTGTACATATTATCTCATTGTCAATTCAAATTGAACGTAATGGTAGTACTGTTTTCTAAGGGTTTGGATCTCAAGAAAATAGACCATCTTCTTGGATCAGGATGGTGGTCTTGGAATGAACACCAATGAAGATGAGATTCATTCAGACTAGTGACTGTTTATACTCCGATTGTGACAGGGACAGCTGAACTTTTTTGGTATTGAAAGTTCATAGGGACATCTTACTCATTAAATGAGCAGGACATTCCTTAGTGAAAGCCCATGTGAGATGCATGCATGTGACAAAACCATTCTGTATGGACTTGTCCAGTTTTCAAGGATTGCTAACTTGTGGAGTTTTGTTGAACAACTGTTGTTACATGTAGGATGGATATGGCTTCAGCTAAGTTCACCATGAAGATTGTCCACTGTCTTTCTTGGTGAGGAAAAGCAGATAGTTTTTCTGTGTCTGGCAGCTTCGGAAAAAGAGGATTATGAGGAACAAAGTTGTAAATTCTAAAAGACAGATACTTTCTTCTTTGGTGAAGTCTTCATTTGGAATTGCTACACTTCAGTGAATTTACTAAAGAGTGAATGATTGTAGTAAGAGTGGTTGATGTAAAAGGATCTAATCTCAGCATGTATCTGTAAGCCAAAGAACAAAGCTGGAAGAAGACACTTCAATTTTGCTTTTCATCCCTCCTATGAAATAAAGTACTGGGTTGATGGTATCAACTACCCACTTCTCTCTCTCCAAATTTCAGGCCTTGTATCACTGCTAGAAACAATTATGAGTAGGGATTGCAGAATTGTTAGTGTCGAAGAGTATTTCTTCCATCTTTTTATTTTCTGAGTTCAAATCCTACTGAGGTCAACTTTGCTTTCATCTTTTCGGAGTTGATAAACTGAAGTATCTTATTTAAGTTTAAACATTCTGGTTTCATTCTGATTTAATGAATTTTGTGTTGTGTATGTATGAATGACATGATGTAGGCTGACAATTAATTCCAGCCGTCTTGTCTTTGTTCTTAGTGTAACAAGGATTTTATTATCCTTGGGAATGTGGAGATTTGAAGAATTTGCTTTTGTTAAAAGATGCTTTGAGTGAAGATCCCACAACTGGTAATTTTTTCTAATGCTTCTTGCTCAGCCATGAAGCTGGGAATGGTGGCACATTTTCCAACTATGCTACACAAGAAGGGAATTAGTGTATTATACCCAGGAGTTACTTATGTGTTCAATGTCTGAACTTAGGTCACAGTTGTATATCCCCATAAGGAGAAGGATTTTGCTTAGTTGTATTGCAGGTAAAAATTTTAAACACTGTACACCTTTAGATGTTATGTTTCCTTTCTTTTACTTTTTAATTTCTTTGCGTTGTGTAGAATTTATAATCAGTTTTATTAGTGTATTACTGGTATTATTTTGTGTTATATAAGATGAATGCAGAATTTGTGTTTTTAAGCTGTCAACTTGGAACTACATTAAATCATTTCATTTGAGCCACATTAACCACAAGTAATTACCTGTATATTTGACTACTCCTTTTTTTTTTAAATTTATTTTTTGAACGAGCTTATCATCATTCATAAATTACTCACTTTCATGTTTTCCCAGCCTGTTCGCACATTTTTCCGCACTAATAAAGGTACTTGTCAAGAATGGTTGAACCGTATCAGAACATACATAATGATGATTGCTCTCCATTGCGGCATGCCCTCTATGGTCATACGACAAGCCTCTGAACTGTTGTGGGAACTTAAGGAATCAAATAGCTCTCAGGTCAGTACATCCATTGCTTAATTGATTTTAACAATCCGTATCATTTTCACAAATATGCACCACACCATCTTCAATTTTCCAGTTGGATTCACCTCATTTGTGTTGGTTGTATTTCTTACATTAGCCCACAACAACAACCCAACCCATCCTACTCACACTGCCCGGAACACCGCCACAATCTCTACCACCCTTACAAATAGTACAATTAATAACAATAATAGTAATAATAGCAATGATGGTAATGATAACATTAATAATACTAATAATATAGAATCTTCTACCCCCTTCTATAACCTCTCCTCTGTCGATATTACCTCCTCTATTCCTGAACACAGTCCTCAAAATTCACCTAATTGTAATTGCCGTCCTGGAACCATCTGCCTGTTACAAACTCATTACAGAAGATAGAAAGTAATTTACAAATGCACTGTCCTTAATCTATTACACAACTCTACAGCCATATACATAGGCTCAACCAAAAATTTTAAGCAACGATATGCCGCTCACCATTCTTTTAGATACGGTAAACATAGTAAATCTACAACACTCGCCAACAACATACATCATCTCAAAAATACAAATATACTCTATACTCTATCATGGTCCATACTGGACTCAGGGCTTCCCTACCGTGGTCAAAGCTCAACCTGCAAATTGTATTTCTGTTGTATTTCACAAAGCATTACTCTCATTCTTTTGTTATTGGTTTTGTAGGCCATCTTCATTTTCCTGTGTTCCTCTTATACTCAACTCTATTCTTCCAGACCCATATTATACTAATCTCATCTTTATTATTCTTCTAATTCAAGGGAAATGGTCTGTGGATAATGTTCTTTCTCATTAGACATAACAATATTTTTGATTAAAGATTATTTGCCAACATAACATGGCAGTCCTGGTTTAGGATGAACGTTATTCTAATTTAGCCCTTGGAGACATCCTTTATATTTTCGAACAAGAGCATTTAGCAGCCCCACTCAGCTCAAAACAATATCTGTGTATTGTGATTTCAGGTTATTTCCTTTCATCAGCAAAGACTAATTGTTTGGCTAGAGGTGGCGCTGCCAAATTCCTGTTTGAAATATATAGTTTTCAAAGTGACAACTAGTCACTGATCGAAAGAAATAGAAAATTACTATATGTAAATCTCTCAACAGATACCATTTTGAGCTGAGTGGGGGTGCTAAATGCCCTTGTTAGAAAATATAAGGACACAGATCATGTCGTATAGCCAGATGGAGATGATGTCTCCTGGGGTTAAATTAGAATAACGTTCGTCCTTACCAGGACTGCCATGTTATATTGGCAAACAATCTTTACTGTGGAATACTGGTGCTGAATATCTCTCACTGAGAGATTTACAAATAATAATTTTCTATTTTTTAGATCAGTGACTAGTTGTCACTTCAGAAAGTATATATTTCGAAGAAAAATTTGACAGCGCCACCTCTAGCCGAACAATTCTTCTGTGCTAATGAAGGGAAATAACCTGGAAATTGCAATACACAGATATTGTTTTGAGTTGAGTGGGGGTGCTAAATGCCCTTGTTCGAAAATATAAGGACACAGATTGTGTCGTATAGCCAGCTGGAGATGATGTCTTCTGAGGCTGAATTACAGCAACATTCGTCCATTGCCATGTTATGTTGGCAAATAATCTTTACTCTAGAGTACTGTTGCTGAATATCTATCATTGAGATAGTTACAAATAGTGATTTTCAGTATTATTGATGAAAATTTTAAATGACATGGTATGATATTTATAAAGTTCAGACAGAATTTGTTGAGACAGATTTCTACAGTTGGATGCTCTCCTTGTCATCAACCCTCACTTGTTTCTGAGTAAGCTAATATTATCCGATCACCAGACGCATGTTTTCATGGAAGATTGAAAACGGACACCCGTTTACAGCTAATCATGTGATGTTAAGGCAAAACACATACACACATATATATGATAGGCTTTTAGTTCCTGACTACCAAATCCACTCACAAAGCTTTGACTCAAAGTATTACACAGTTGGGTTGAATCCAAAATCATGTGGTTGGAAAGCAAATACCTTACTAAACAGTCACACTTGTACCTACCATGCCTGCAGTTAAAATCTATATAAAATAAAGGCAATGAAATTTGATTGCTCTTAGTCAAACCTATTTTCATGTGTGTACTAATGGCAAACCACATTACAGCAACTTCTGGAGGAAAGCTTTGTTAGACTGACATTTCCAAACTATTTTTCACTCTTTGTTGTTGTCATATATTGTTTGTCTGCAGCACATTGATGACACTACATCACCTGATTAAGAGCAAGTTCTCCAGCTGCCTTGCCACTTTTGTCCAACCATTGTGTTCTTTGTCTGCCTCTTGATCTACCACCCTCTACTCTTCCTTCCATGATAATTTTTTCCAGGCCTGTGCTTCTTTGAATATGGCCATAATAGATGACCATTTTTCACAATGTTATGGGATTGCCATCTTTAACCTATTCATTGTAACACTCATTTGTCCAGTGGTCTTTGTAAGAAACTCACTCTTACAATAAATAATATCTGAGAAACCTATTCCATTTAGTAATCATCAAATCTCACTCTGTTAAGTATTATCATGCAGACTTTTTATAGTGAAAAAATAAATCAAATGTTTTGAAGTAACTTATAGGTCTAGCATATTTCTTCAATTAATTTTCACAAACAGAGTGAAATGTAAACTGGTAGTGGGGCTAATCAGTGTTGAAAATATTTGAACTATGAGGTATCTTGGATTGTTTTTTTAATCTACAATCAAACACTTCTAAATATTAACCATTGCTCAAATTCTTTTATTATTTTTTCTAACCCACACTAAGCACCTCTTTAATATTGTATTATTTTCTTTTCATAGGGGAGTGAGTTTGAACACATAATTATATACATGGTTCAGGCATTGGTAGAATTAAAATGCCCTGAAGCTGTACAAGGAATTTACAATTGGTGTAAAGATGTTATTGGACGTAAAGTTCCTTGGATAAAAGCAATGATTGAAAAAGCATGTGGCAGGTGAGTTAATTTTTGTTAACTGCAACTTCCTCTTTGGACATCCAAACATATATTCAGCTACCAAATTTTTTTCTTTTTAATTGTTATTTTTATTTAATTATCATCTTTAGTATCCATTTTTGTATCTCTGAAACTATTGAAACTAGAAAGTTCTGTGATTCTTTTTACATCAGTGACTACTAAAAAGACACCCATTTGGTATAAGCAATCCACAATTTTTTCTGCTGGTTGGTCAACAGTTTTACTATTCATCTCCTTGTAGCTATCCCTTTCTCTGTTTCTCATAATGATTTTGTTCTTTTGAAACTTTAATTTTTGTTATTATTATTATGAAGAATAAGGCCATAAGTTGGCAAAATGCTAAGCAGTATAATGTATCAATCAACAACTGGGCTGACAAGATTGACTTGTTTCCTGCCCCTAAAATTGCAGCTTTGTACAAAAATTAGAAACAATTTTTATTATGAAGAATCATGGCTGGCTGAATGAATAGAGTGCCAAATTCTGTACAATATTTACTTAGATCCTTCTTCATTTTATGTAGAAATGCCACTGAATGAACTGTAACTAAGGAGGGAGTGTTGGTTTTATTTGTACCAGTAATGTATGCAAGTTTTATCAATAATATTCATTTATAAATTTTGTTTCCTTGTTAAGAAGACATTGTTAATCGTTATTTGTATTTTTTATAGATATGAACTTGCTGCAAAAGAATGCAAATTGTTCTTGAAAAGTGCTCTTACCAAAGAAGGTGAAGAAAGAAAAGTTGATTCCCGTTCTTCTTCACCAGACATCAACTCTCATAGTGGTGAGGACTTGAATCGAAAAGTAATATTGACTAAATTTGTAGAACCAGACCGGCTTCTTATACACTTTATCAGTAATGAGGTAGGTTGGAGAACTGTGAAGAGTTCATTTTCAGATGCTGAATTTTTTTTGATCTTTTAGGAATCTAAACATTTAACAGAGATTTAGGAATTTTTTTGTGAACAGAAATCTTAAAATTTTATAGAAAGTCATATGGCTTAAGGATGAAAACTTCGTATCCTGTTGCTACTGAGTTACTCAAAGTTCCATGATGCCTAGCTGTAGTTTAAAGTTCACTGCTTAAAATTTTTTGATACTAACCTGCTTTTATCAGACTTTGATTCTGTGAGACAATCTTCTTGTTTTAAAGTTATCTAGATTTAAAATTTAAAACAATCAAAATCAATTCGATGACTGGCATCCATGCTAGTGGGGTGCAAAGAGCACCATACGAGTGTGATCATTGACAGAGCGGCTAACAGGCTTCCGTGCCAGTGGCACATAAAAGGGCACCATTCGAGTATGATCGTTACCAGCGTTGCCTTACTGGCACTTGTGCCCGTGCTAGTAGGATGCCAAGAGCACCATCCGAGCGTGATCATTGCCAGAGCAGCCAACTGGCTTCCGTACCCGTGGAATGTAAAAGGGCACTATTCGAGCGTGATCATTACCAACATCGCTTCACTGGCACGTGTAAAAAGATTCAAGCGAGGTCGTTGCCAGTACCACCTGACTGTATACATATGTGTATATGTACACATGTATAGCTATACACATATGTATACATATCTTTATTATATTTCTAGTCATATTATATTTCCAGTACTATTTGATTTAATAATAATAGTAATAATAAAGATAGGTTATACATTTTTACTTTGGAATTTTTCAATTCTTATTTTGTATCTCATTAATATTTTCTAAAGATATCAATAATATTTATGTAAGTAATAGCGGACTAATTTATTTTTTGTTTTATATGTTTATTGATAGAAAAAATATTGATTTTTAATTACTATACTTGTTGATTATATTTTAGATACTTATTTTTATGTATTTATTATTTTATATTTATTATATGTGAACTAAAATCTAAAAATATTAAGAGTGATTATTTTGTAAAATAGTTTGGTAATTAAATATTAGAGTATAACTAGGTTAAAGATAGTCTATAGTTAATGTTTTTTATTAAGCTAAATTGTATATTCACGGATAAATATATCTATATATGTATGTATATATATACGTGTGTATATGTATGTGTGTAAATATATATATATATACATGTATTGGCACTTTTGCCGGTGGTACGTGAAAAAACATTTGAGCGAGGTCGTTGCTAGTACCGCTGGACTGGCTCCTGTGCAGGTGGTATGTAAAAAACACCATTTGAGCGTGGCCGTTGCCTGTACCGCCTGACTGGCCCTCATGCAGATGATGATATACACATCATCATCATCATCATCGTTTAACGTCCATTTTCCATGCTGGCATGGTTTGGATGGTTTGCCTGAGGTCTGGAGAGCCAGTGGCTGCACCAGGCTCCAATCTAATCTGGCAATGTTTCTACAGCTGGATGCTTTTTACGTGCCACTGGCACAGGAGCCATTCGGGCAGTCCTGGCATCGATCACATTCGGATGGTGCTTTTTACATGCTACCGGCATCGGAGCCAGTCAGGGGGCACTGGCCACAGCTATGATATTGGTTTTACTTGACTGAACAGGTCTTCTCAAACATATCATATTGCCTGACGCATCAGGGGTATTCTTGACATGGCCGGATATGCATGGCTCTGATCTCACTTTATTTGCTGGGTCTTCTTAATCACAGCGTATCTCCAAATGTCCCAGTCTCCCATCATTACCTCTGTGAGGCCCAGTGTTTGAAGATCATGCTTCACCACCTCATCCCATGTCTTCCTTGTCTACTTCCTCCACAGGTTCCTTCTACAGTTAGGGAGCTGTTTTCATTCATACCTAACACATGACCATACCAGTGCAGATGCCTCTCTTGCACACTGCATTTGATGCTTCTTATTCCCAACTTTTCTCTCAGAGCACTTACACTCTGTCGTGTATGCACACTGACATTACACATTCAGCAGAGCACACTAGCCTCATTTCTTTCAAGCCTAGGCATGTCCTCAGCATTCATGGCCCATATTTCACTGCCGTGTAGCATGTCAGTTCACACACATGCATCATACAGTCTACCTTTCATCCTGAGCGAGAGGCCCTTAGTTGCCAGCAGAGGTAGGAGCTCCCTGAACTTTGCCCTATTCTTAATCTAGTCACTACACTCTCAGAGCAGCTACCCCCCACTACAGACTTGGTCGCCTAGGTACTAGAAACTATTAACTACTTCTAGTTTATTTATATATATGTGTGTGTATACATACATATGTGTATGTGTGTGTGTGTGTGTGTGTATACATACATATGTGTGTGTGTATATATGTATATATGCTTACATATGTGTCATCATCTCTGTTTAACGTCCGCTTTCGATGCTGATATGGGTTGGACAATTTGACTGAGGACTGGTGAACTATATGGCTGCACCAGGCTCCAATCTGATTTGGCAGAGTTTCTACAGCTGGATGCGCTTTCTAACGCCAACCACTCCGAGAGTCACTATTCTATGACACTCTTACTTTTCCTATTGATGGGGTGAGAGCAATTGTAGGCATAGAGACAGTGAGGGCGAAAGCAACAACAGAGAGAGAGAGAAAGGGACCTAAGAAATTTAGGGAGAGTTGCTGTTTTATTAAAAGTATTAGCCATAGCCCAACATATACCATTTTGGAATCAAGCTGACTCCATGTGTAAATTAAAACATTCCAGCCAAAATCCAGACCCAAAAGTCCTGAAATTTTGGATTCCAAAGTTTTCATTACTGTCATTGTTTGTGATTTTCATTTCATTTGAGTTTGAGTCTATGCTCAGGCCAAGTCGAAGACTCCACCCTCAGAGTCTGGTGTGGTTGCCAGGTTGTATTCTCTGTTTAATTTTGACATGTGTAGGAGCGAGTTTGAGTCAGTTTGTGCTCGTTGTGTATATCCTGGAAGATGGGGTTCATCTCTAATGGTGCTTAAGTATCTATCCAGCTGCAATTTGAATGATTCCACACTGCATCCTGATAGATTTCTGACATGTACCGGAATGGAGTTGAATAGTTGTGCTCCTCGAACCAACAGACTTGACAATGCAGGGTTTTTGCTGCCTGGCCAGCCTTTTTGTTGATTGGTGGTAGCTGGCAGCGTCGTCCGTGGCGCAGTGAGTGGTAGGTTTTGATACCAAAATTTGGCACCTTTTGCTCTATCATTTTCCAAATGTATGTAATTCGGTATCGCTCAAATCTTCTTTCTATTGAGTACATCTTCAAGGTTTTGAGTCTTTGCCAATAGTCCAGTGATGATTTTTTTTATGTGACTTTTTGCAACAAATCTTTTTGTATGATAATAATTTTTAAAATAAAGGCTAACTCTGTGAATAAATTTAAAAACATTCCATGCCAAATCCAGACTTACAATCCTGAAATTTTAAATTCCTGTTTTCATTACTGCGATTGTTTTCGGCAATTTGTTTTACATGATGTTTTTGCGATGACATATTCGTCATTCAGATATGACTTTGGAGGAAGCAATTGCAATAAATTCTCCAAAACGAGTCAGAGATCTGTTTGCAGATCTTCCTATTCAAGGTCAATTGCTTAAAAGCTAGTATACTGTAGCCTCAGACCGACCAAAGCCTTGCAAGTGGATTTGATAGACAGAATCTGAAAGAAACCCATTGTATATACGTATATATTTGTTAGTGTGTGTATGTGTGTCTGATTTTCAAACATATATGTCTTCAATTTTCACATGCAACTATATATCCATTTATATGGATATATTTATACAAATATATTGAAACATTGCATTAAAATGTATTTTTGTTGTTTGCCAGGTAACTGATTGCTACATGCGACTCAGTGACTGGGAGAGTGCACTTGAGTGGCAGGATACAATGCAAGAATATCGAGCTGATACTAGTTTAGGCTCACTGAATAAGGCTTTCTCCAGTGCTGTTGACATAAACTACATTAAGTAAGTAATATAGCAGTTGATCCTTTCTTGACTATGTTATTTGTGATTTATTGGTCATTTATTTGTTACTTGTGATCTACCAGTCATTTCTTTCTTTAATGTTACTGATGATTTACTGGTCAGTGTTATATCTGTTTATCTTTTACTTGTTTCAGTCATTGGACTGTGGCCATGCTAGGATACCACTTTGAAGGGTTTGGTCAAACAAGCTGACCCCAGTATTTATTTTATTAATTCTGGTAACTGCTAAGTTATGGGGAACATAAACAAGCCAACTCCAGTTATCAAGCAGTTGGGTACAGACACAAAGACACTCATACATGTGTACCTGCATGCACACATACCACATGACATGTTTGCACACAGCTTCCAATCTAACAACTCCACTCACAAAATTTTGATTGGTCCAGGGTTCTAATAGATGACACTTGCCCAAGATGCTATACAATAGAACTGAACTGGAGCCATGTGGTTGAGGAGCAAACTTCTTACCAAAGTGTTACTCATAGGTTCTTCATGTTTTGTCCCATGGTTACCCTTGATTGAACAAACCTGTGATCAAAGGTCTTCCAACTTCACCAGATTATCTTTAAAAGTATATGTAGAACCACATAAGCCAATGTGTTCTCCCATTTAACAAAAACAGCAGTTGTGATTTAAGGGAGATTTGTGTTAATTCTAGCAGTTTATGCAACTATGTAGATGCTGCCCTTCAGTGGCTCAATGTACAATATGATTAGGTTTCTGTAATTTTACTTATGTCTCATTGGCCAGTTTAGAATCTGTCCCCAGTCATTATGTGTGATATTTTTACATGGCAACCTCATTAGTGCTGGTGCTGTGAAAAATAGAAGCACCTAATACACCCTAATGTGATTGGCATTAGGAATGGCATCCAGCCATAGAAACCCTGCCTAAGTAGACATTAGGGCATGATGTAGTCCTCTGACATCTCATATCCTGTCAAACTATCCAGTCTGTGCCAGTATGGAAAATGAACATATGATGATGATGATAATTACTATCATTTCACATCATTGCTATTTACATTTTTTTTCTATTATTATTTTTGTGTGTATGTATACTTTACTTTCATTTCCTCCTGCTATACAGGTGGTATGGAATTTGTCAAACAATGCATTCATTTCATTGTTTTAGCAATTTTCGCAAGCTAGCATAGGTTAGGTAAATACATTGAGGCTAGATGCCCTTTTTGTTGTTAACCTTTACTTGTTTTACAAATAAGGGTGGTTGTTTTTATATCTCACACTCCTTCAAAACCACAGATGATTTATTGAAAGAGAAACAAACAAATTTCACCATTTGTAACTCATTGTTTGTGAATTTTGCATTCTGTGAAGCACAGAATGTAAACATTTGCATCGATATATACATACAAACACAGTTTTGAATATTACATGTTGTTAGAGCGAGTGTTCTTTGTTGTTTTTTTTATTTTTCTTTGAAGCTAGTTATGGCAGGATATGTTGCTCACACAATCACTCAACTACTGATGAAGCAGACTATAACAAGATATCTAACACAGGCATATAATGATTTCAAACTTTAGTTAAATTAGTTTAATGTAGTTTTTCCCTACAGCACATAAGCTCTTTTATATGCTGTAAGTACGTGTATTCCAGTGAAGATGCCTTCTTTATATTAATCAATATTTTTGAATCAACAACTTTCTCTAATGCTGTGAATCTCCCTTCCTCCTAAATGACCACCTGACTTCCAGAACAGCTGCTATAAAACCGGATCTACTGAACATCTACCCTCCTATATCACATGCCAGTGGGCTCTAACTCGCAAGAAATTTGATCGGTGTAATATTACTCATCCACATCGAACTTATGCTAAATCCACATTGACTTAATAAATAGACACTTTGAAAACATTCTCTAGTGGTATCATTCCAATCTTGTCACCTTCATTTGCAAAAAAAAAGATTCAATCACTACAGATCATTACACATATTGTATATTGCATCTTGCTCTTGTTAAACATGAACAGTATACAACTAGAATCCTCATGGAAGCTTTAAATATCATCTTCAGTGTAGCAGATACAATCTCAAAAACTCTTCAAACTCTAACAACTACTAACCCTCAATGTGAAACCCTCAATGGAGTAATCTTGCATCTGAGACAGTGCTGGTGTTGCACACACAGACTTCTTGGACCACATCCAAAGAGAGGCCATATCATTGATTGGTATGAAGTGATTCACAAACACACTCCAGTCTCTGGCCCACAGACATGCTGTCACTTTTCTCTGACTTTTCTACTGATACTAAAGCAGCCTTTGCTTTTCAGAATCACTCACATATGCAAAAATCCATACACACCATTAGGCTATGGCCCTTGAAATATTTGAATGAAGTGTAACTTTGTGTTTGTGTCTGTCCCCCACTCAACAACCACTGTTAGTGTGTTTACATTCCCATAACTTAGCAGTTCGACAAGAGACCAATAGAATAAGTACTGGGGCTGATTCATTCAACTAAAATTCTTCAAGGTAGAGACCCAATATGGCCACAGTCTAATAACTGAAACAAGTAAAAGATAAAAGACTCTTGCATACATACACTCAAACACTGTTATCTAATTATTTTCATGTCCACAGAAGTCTTGGCTGTTTTGAGAATGGTGACTATGAAGGAGTGAGAAGTAGCATGGAGTTAATTCCAGGAATGTCATTAAGTGAATCAATACTTAGCAACCAGCAGCCAATGGGATTGTTGTGGAGTCCTAAACACAGCTTGGAACATGCCCACAAGCAGTTTGTTCGTGTAGTTACTTTGTTACAAGAGCAGAACAAATCTAGCACTCTCAAGTAAGTTATTTACAAATGTTTCGGGTTTTTTTCCAGTTTTTGTATAGAACAAAGTCAAACATTCTGTTTTTATTATTACAATTAAAATGATCAAGTTAAGAATGGTTTTGTATAATGTAACAGTGACATTTCTGCATATACTCCACATACTAAACTAGCAGATGAACAGAAGGACTGTTTCTATGTGTTCCTTCCCAAGACTACCTCAACAATGAAGGACAGTGGTCTTATTATTGTGCCTGGTGCCTTCAATAGTCATGTTGGACAACACCCCAATGGATTTTGTGGTGTGCATCGAAGTTTCAGCTTTGGCAATAGAAATGAGGAGGGAACAAAGTGCCTGGAATTCTGTGATGCAAATGACTTGCTAGTCTGCAACATTAGCTTCAGGAAACCAGCCAGCCATCTTATCACTTGTCAGTCTGGTGGGCACTCAAGCCAAATTGACTATATTCTCACCGGAAACAGGGATAGACTGATGCTTGTAAATTCAAAGTCTTTTTCCAGTGAGGAATGTACAACTGAACATAAGTTAGTGGTTAGCAATGGATACAGACACAAGCCAGTTTGGAAAAGGAAATTATGGAAGCTCAAAGATCTGTCAAACAGTCAGAGATTTAGAAACATTCTTTTCATATTAACAATTTAGCTCTAGTAAAAATTTTATTTTGATGTCCTTCACTTCTATTTTATATTATGACAGATTCTATGGTTTCTGACTAAATTGTTGCATTATTGTTGTTGTTTTTTTTAATCTCACCTTAATTTTTAAAATATCTTTCATAGGAGTGAAATGTCCAAATGTCTTGACCAGTGTGAACACTTCCTGGAAAACATTTTGGTTGTCCAATCTTTGCAGTGGCCTACATTTGTACCCAGTGAATATATTGCAGAATTGGACATTATTGCTGCACTGAAGAAGCAACTGGAAGATAAACGAGGAAAGGTAAGAGTTGATGGTGTCTGTGAAATGCTTCCTGTTTAGACTGCTACATTAACAAGTCTCAGTTTGGACTGGTGTATAAGGTAGTATTTGTTTAGACCAGTCTCAGTTTAGAGAGGTATGTAATGGTGGTCTCTTTTTAGACTGTTTTTATATCTATGAAAGAGCAGATGTAAATGAACATGCGTGTATATTTGAAGGTGGGCTGAAAAGTTCGTAGGCTGACTATAGAGGAGTGATGCTAGAGCTGTGAAATCATGCATGCATTAATTTCAGTCCTTTGTATTAATAATTACGACTTCAAAAGTAACTCGTAGCTACTACTCTTGAAAATGGAAACAATTTGACACTGTGGTGTTATCAAGTACCTTCAGAGAAAAAACATTCATGCTGATATGTTTGCTACATTAGAGGATGATACTCCAGCTTTATCAACAGGTCAAAAGTAGGCAGCTTTAGGAGGAGAGTCCTGAAAATGACTAAAGGTCTGGATGTCCTGCAACTGTCACCACTGAGGAAAACATTGATAATGTTCACCACATGGTTATGGTTGACAAGCAATTGACTAAAAGTGAAATAGCTAATGCTATTAGCATATTCTGTGACAGAGTTGAGAGCATTCTACAAATGAATTTAGCTTGAAGATTTTTGCTCAGTGTGTGCCACATCTGACACTTAATCAAAAATGCACTAGGCAGATCCAGCTGGTTTCTTTGAACATTTCTTAACCCAAGATGAGTGTTGGGTTCAAGACTTTAAGCCAGGGACAAAGAGACAATCCATGCAATGGAAACAGCCCTTCTCACCTACTCCAATGAAGGCCAAAATCATTTCATCTGCAAGGAAGGTGATAGCTTCAGTTTTGGGGATGCAAAAGGTATTATGTTTATTGACTATCTTCAAAAAGGTCACGCCATCAGTAGAGAGTACTATGCCGGCTTGCTGAGACAGTTACAAAAGGCTATCAAGACCAAATGCCCAGAAAAACTGACAAAAGGGGTCTTGTTTCACCAGGACTATACTTCAGTACACAAGTACTTGATTTCAATGGCTGCAGTGCATGACTGTGCCTTTGAACTGGTTGATCACCCTCCCTATTCTCTTAATTTGGCTCATCTAACTATCATCTTTTCCCAAACATGAAAAGACACTTGGGTGGGAACTAGTATCACAATGATGGTGACATAATATTTGCTGTTGATGATGTTTTTGACTTACAGGATGAAAGCTTATTTACCAGTGGAATTCCATGAGACTATCTTGCTCAGCCTATGTACATTTCAGCCAACTTTCATATGTATGTATGTGTGTATTAAATGATGCATGCAAAAATTTCTTAATTAAGTTTATCTCTTAGTTTGTCATGTATCTCAATCATCATCATCATCATCTAATGTCTGTAATGGTATAGAAATAAAACTCCTATTTCATTATGCCAACTACCATCTAATGATACTGACTAGTAAGTCATTTTTTCAGGGTTGCACCATGGTTATACTAAATAATGTAGGATAAATATATATGGTATGATTAATAAGTATCTGGACTATTGCCATAGTAATGTAGCTAAAGCATTCATAGTGAAGCTGCTTGGCACAAATTGACTTTGTCTCTGCTGTGCATGCACACTAAGTTTTAACATTCTAATTCACTTCTGCTGTTTACAGCAATGCTTGGCAGGAAGGTGATCGTCGCATTGATCATGACAGAGGAAATTGAACAGCAGATTTGCATCAAAGTTTGCAAAAAGCTTGGTGATACCTACTCAGAGGCCTATGCAAAGTTTCCAAAAAGTTTTCATCATTCTGTGTGCAACTGAAAGCCAAGTGTCCTTTTAGTCTGCTGAAAGCACTTTTGGCACAAACTTGGCAGACACGTATCTCATACCCAAATCTTCAGTGATAATGGACTGAACTGAACCATAACTAATCTGCACATCTTCTAATAACTTAAGGATGGTGATTTGACGATTTCCCCTCACAGCTGCATGCACATTCGCGATGTTTTTCTCAGTTCTGCTGGTTGCGGGTATCCCAGAACGTTTGTTAATATCGACATCTTTTTTGGCCATCATGGAAATGTCTGAACGACTCATACACTTGTGTGCAGCCCATACACTTTCTGCAACCTTGCGTAGGTCTCTGAGCAAGTATTGCCACAACTTTCTCTCTCATAGTCTATGCAAGGATCACACGCTACACACCTACCTTTGCATAGGCCTTCTGTAAACAGCAGAAGTGAGCTAGAATATTAAAACTTAGTGTGCATGTACAGTAGAGTTCAATGTCAATTTGTACCAAGCAGCTTTACTATGTATACTTGAGCTTCATTGATATAGCAATAGTCCAGATGCTTATTGATCAGACCTCGTAACAGGACAAAAGATTACAAAAATAGCGATTCTCACTTTGAAACTGACAATTTTGAAAAAAAATTTTAGATTACGGAATGCACTCTCATGTATCCTTGTTTAAAATTTCAGTGCAATTGGATGAACAATTCTTGAGTTATAAATGCACAAGAGACAGAATGGGATTTATATATTAGATATATGCACACACCAATGTATGCCTAATACCTCGGTACATGTGAATATATGAATTTCTGTATATTATTTTGTTTCCTTCTAGATGGCATTGGTTGCTCTGAGTGAGAAATTAGTCCTTGACGAAGCTGATCAAGATGTTAGCACCTATTTACAAGTGATGAGACTGTTAAACTTACAGAACCACATGCAACCTGGAAATGACAAACGCTCAGGTAACAACCCCCCCCCCCCCCACACACACACACACAGCAAATAACAGTGTAATTTCTAAAGGGGCTGGATACAGTCAGCACTCATTGGTTAAAAATAGTTTCTTTTTACTGGAATATTACGAAAACATTGTTACTGAGAAGTGTTAATTGTCTCAATGTGAAACATTGTTAATCTCTAAACATTACATCATAGTAGAGAGGGGTGTACAACATTTAGGTGTCAAGTACTTTTATATAAAGTTTCGGTAATTCATCATTATCATTGTTTTAAAGTCCACTTGTCCATGCTTGCATGGCTCTGACAGAATTTGTTGTGGCAAATTTTTTGTGGTCTGATGCTCTTCTTGTCACCAACCTTTTGTTTCCAAGCAAGGTAATATTTCCCCATGGCCAAACAGGTTTTTCATGGAAGACTGGAAACTAACAACGCTACTAATGATGGTGATGCTTGTTTACAACACAAAGTAATTTCAAAACATAGGTACACACACACGTTTATATATGGTGGGCTTCTTTCAGTTTCTGTCTACAAAATCCACTCACAAGGTGTTGGTTGACCGAAGGCTATATTAGAAGACATTTGCCCAAGGTGTCCCACAGTGGAGCTGAATCTGAAAATGTGGTTGGGCTGTAGACTTCTCAACCACACCTACACTTTGATGTTTATGTATATCATAGCATGTGTAACAGAACCTCATGGTTGAGAATCAAGCTTCTTAGCCACACAGCCATGGCTGCACATATTATATTTGAAAAATTTGTTAAAGTATTAATTACATCAGGATATTATGCTGGTCCTAGAACCCGTATTTAACAACAAAACACTCTGCACAAAGCATAGCAGTTTTCTTGCATGGTTAACCTAATCATATACTATTGAAGTCAGTGAGGTTGACACCTGACACCAAGCTTTGTGGTGTTTAGCAAATGAGAAGCAAATGTCCCTTGATTACAACATCAGTCTGCTGTAGATAGTAGCCATAGCAGTTGTGAAACTGATTGATTCGGATGAGAAAATTAGAGTAATGTAGAAATAGATGACTTGCCAAGAAAAACAACAAAATGCATGCCATTGTTTTCTATATCATATGGGTGTTAATAATGTTTAATATCCAGTATATTTAAATTTGTTGTTAATTTATAACATACTGCAAACATTGAACTTGAAAATTAAGCCTTAATTTGGTAGTTCAGTATCATGTCCAGTTGGTGCTGTATCCATACAGTAAACTTCACTCTCCACTAACTTTGTGATATGAAATTGGTTAACTCTTTCGTTACCAATCTGGCTGAAACCACCTCTGGCTCTGTAGTACAAATGTCTTATTTTCATAAGCTTTGAATTTATATCTTCCACCAAACCTTAGTCACAATTTATGTTCTTAACACAAGCTGAATGATAACTAAGTTATTTTACTAAATTCTTTGTTATATTTAAAGTAAATGAAAGGGTTAAATGTAGAAACTACCTGAAGATATTACTTTATTGATATTTGTGTTATTTGATTGGTTTTTGTTTATTTTATGTGACTGATCTTTTGTTTTTACTTTCTCCTCTAGACGGCAACACCCAGATGAGTCGATTGTACTTAAGTACAGCTTCCCTGGCCCGGAAACAACACAATCACAAACTTGCAGAACGCCTTCTACAACAACACATCAAGAGTTTAACAAAGAATCCCGAAAACGGGAAGCTCCCTTTGTCAGACGGAGTGCTCCCTGCTCTCGTTAATTTACATGCCAACAGCAGTGGACTCAGCATTCTTGATATTCTTAAAGTAAGTTAATATTTTGTATGAGTTCCTTCTTTTGAAAGTTACTTTAGTCTTATTTACATTAGGATTTCATTACTGTCATTGTAAGCTAGTTTTGAATTTGTGTGATATCTCTCCCTCCCTCCCTCCCTCTCTCTCACCCCCCTCTCTCTCTCAAATGTAAACAAACTCTTAAAAAAAAAAGACTGTATGTGATGTAGATGCAGTGGAGATAGAATGCATAACACATGTTAGCTAAAAATGTATTGTTGTGGAGGAAGGGCAGCAGTAGAATGAATAAGTAGAAAGGGAATGATAAGACATTGTTATTCAGCTACAGAACAGCACTTACTAAGTAAATCACTGTATTCCAGCCATGACAGTTCCTTTTTTTCCTCTTAAACTTATTATATCAAGGAGGTCTATGTTATTCATATTTTTTTAAAAAGGGGGTTGGGGGTGATTTGAAGGGAGTTTTGACTGCTGTTTCTTGTAGAACAAGTGACTATGTAGAGGCTCCTTCAGTGGTTTGTGGAATGATTAGTTTGGTAGATCTTGAAAAGATTCAGCTCATGATCAAGATGCTGTTTGCTCTTTCTATTCATCATCATCACCATCTGTTTTCCATGCTGTATGTGTTGGATATTTTGATCGGACCTGAAAGTTCCCAATGTTTGCTTTGATATTATTTCTATGGTTGGATGCCCTTCCTAATACCAACTATTTTATAGCATGTACTGGTTCTTTTTCCATGGCACTAGTGAGGTGATCAACTAACTTGTAAGATAAGATCACCTTGATTGAGTAAGGGTGCAGTATTGCTTTTTAACATTCTGTATCAGTTTGTAAACTGTTTGATAAGGACAATGCTAAAGACAATAATGATCTTTTTGATTTTAGGTTGAGCGGGAGTATGCCAAGCTTCTCCACAGTACAGGCCAGAATAAAGAGGCTCTCGATGTTGTAAGTAGCAGCATTGCACATTTCCATGAATGGGGCACTGATAACTGCAACAGCACAGCTAGTGGCCTCACTGGTGAGAGCATGGTTGTGTCAGCATTGCAGAAGATCAAAGATCGGGCTCAACAAGGCCAATGCAGGGAACTGTGTGCCCGTTCCTTACTGACTTTAGTCAAATGGCTCCAGTTGGATCACAAAACTCTAGCATCAATCAGCAGTCAGCTGAAGTCACCGCCTGCTGTTGGAGAGACAACAACTCTTGGAACTTGTGTGCGGAATATTAGGCTGCTGCTAGAAATGGAAGATATGAAAGAAACCATCGACTTTGAAACTCCAAATGTCGAACCACTTGATAAGAAAGGTAAACCTTGAACATTATTGCCTATCTTTTACTTGTTAATTAATCCGTTTATGCATGTACACTCAATAAATTTTTATTTATTTTCATCATCTTCATAACATTCACTTTTCCATACTTGCATGGATCTGCCAGAATACATCAAGGCAGATTTTCTGTGGCTGGATGCCCTTCTTTTTGCCAACCCTCATCTGTTTCCAGTCAAGGTTGAATGTATCTGTATACTAAACTACATATTGTTCACCATGTCTATATACTAAACCATGTAGGGTCCAGTATGTCCATATATTAAACCATGTAGTATTCACTATATCTTCAAAACCATGCAGTGCCCACTATGTCTACTAAGCCAAATAGTGTCAAGCTATATACTAAGCCATTTAGAATTCACTATGTCTATATACTAAACTAAGTAGTGTTAACTATTTATATCAGGGGTGGGGAAAGCTTTTAGTGCGGTGGGCAAAAATTTCCAAAATAAAAAAGGTCCGTGGGCAGATCACAACTCTTTTAATCTGTGTAAATCTTGTATATATCTATGTATAATTTAATATACATCAATAAAGATAAGGTTAACACATTAAATTAACGCATAACATCTTCATTAATGCTGCCACTGAATTTAGCATGTTCATATTACTTATGAGGTATTCTATATTTTTCAGCTAGAGTGTAGTTGGGTCTTAAGGGAATGGAACAAATCGAGCAATATGTGTTTTATTGTGAAAACAAAATTTCCATTCAAATGGTAATTGCAGGACAATTTTCTGTTTGAGTCTAGCCATTTTAAGTTGTAGTGGAAACACAACCTATGTCACAAAGAGGCATACAAGTATTGTATAAATTTTATAATTGCAAAATTGACTATATTTTGTACATACCAGCATGTGGGCACAATAAAATGGGCTCATGGGCACAGGTTTCCCCGCCTCTGGTCTATATACTAAACCATATAGTGTCCAAAATATATGTATATTAAGCCATGTAGTGCAGAGTATGTATGTATACTAACCCATGTGTCTAGTATATCTATATTCTAACCTATGGTAATGTCCACTATATCTGTATACTAACCCTTCTATTTCTATATATTAAAGCAGGTATTATAATATTCTGTCTAATCTTCTGTTTTCTTTATATTTATTTGTAGGGTTGCTTCTAAATGGCAGCTCATTTCTGTCTGATTCTGATGCCATCATTGACCGCTTGCTGCGTCTGAGCACAGCTAAGTCTCCCACCTTAGCTAAAGCTTGGTTTGCCATGGCTAATTGGTGTTATAAATGGGGAAGGAAAGCTGTTGATAATGCAAGGTAAGTGTTATACAGACATTGTTTTACCTGTAATAGTCTTGATATGATATGGGTAGTCTTCATGGAATTATAACAGTTATGGGTCTCCTTTTTTGAAAAGCATGAGGCATTGCTCATCATCAGGTAGGCTGCACTGCTAAAAATATTCAGGGTGATTTTTCATTTAGAAAGTCTCACAGGTTGCAGTTTGCCCATGACTGTATTATAATATCCAATTTTAGAGTTAATTGATGAACATGATGGTAAAGAATTTCGGGCTTTCTAATTTTTTAGGAGAGTTTGATTACATGTATCAGATAAGTTGGTGTTTCTTTCAATTAATTTTGAAACTATTGAAAAATTTAGTAAAATAATTTTGTCATTAATTTAAGGAATCTAAATTAAAATTAAGTTTTGACAGGTTTTAATTTAGATCCCTTTAAAACAGGAAATTTGTATCATAGAGCCAAGATCAGACTTAGGCAGGTTAGTATCAAAAGAGTTAAGACAAGAAGGATTGTCATAGTGTTCCCTAAATATTTCTGTACTTTTCTGGTAACTTATTTTTACTGTTCAATTTGGTTTTTCTGCAATATTGTTTTAATATCCCACTTTTTTGTACTTGTATGGGTTGGAGAGAGTTTATTGAGGTATTTTTCTACGACCAGATGCCTTTCCTGTTACCAAACCTCACTTGTTTCTTAGCAAAGTAATATTTCTCCATGGTTAGACATATTCTCACAGAATATTGAAAATAAATTACACTGCTTGTATGATGGTGACATTCACTTTACATCTATCGTGTGTTGTCAAAACAAGGAGACACAAACATACTCACTCTCTCACACACACACACATATACAGTGGGCTTCTTTCAGTTTCCAAATCCAATCACAAGGCTTTGGTTGACCCAGGGCAATAGCAGAAGACTCTTGCCCAAGGTGCTCCACAGTGGGGATGAACACAAAACTATGTGGTTGGAAAGTAAACTTCTCAACAATGCCTGTACTAAGATGTTTGTTACAGTGTGTATAAACCTATCTTCATCTTTGAATTTGAAAAGTATATAGCATGTAAAAGAAAAAGAGTTTCTGTGTATATTTGAGTTAATGATGACTTGTGTTACTGCTTTTGCAGCCATGGTTCAGTGGAATTACTGGAGGAAGAAAAACAACAAATCCTGTCTCTTCTCCCTGCTGTAAGTACTGTGTTCATTAGTTTTACTTGCTCCACTCTGAAACATAGAGATCATGTACTTGGTTCTTGTTGACTTTAAGTCATACTTCATTAAGCATGTTTATCATAAAACTTGTTCTTGTTACAAACATGAATATGCATCACACACACACACATGTCATCGGGAACTTCATTGCCCAATGCTTCTATTTAAGAAGATAGTAGATGTGATTCTAGGGAAATTTGTCCTCAACTCGTAAGTTAAACGATCATTATAGTTGTCTCTCCTGTTATATGTGAGAGGTACTCGGAATGATTTTAAAAACCTGTCGAAAACCAAGCTAGCATTAGAAAGCAGCTATAAAGATATATATATATATAAAATAGCTATTATGTTTAATTATTAGTAACTGTAAATCTTGTCTGTGATTTGAACTTTCCAAATTAAGGTTTCCATGATGTGGTCCCTGACTTGCTTGAAATATTCAATTGGCTCTTTACACAGTCCTTTTATAGTTCATAACTATTAGCAGCACTATTCTATGGCTGTATCACATTCAATTATTTGATTTAGCCATTTAAAATTATGCAGCCTGTACACTAACACACACTCATATACATGCAGGCATGTAGTCTTTGTAGTGATAAAGGTTTTGTGGTTCTGAGGAAGTAGCCTCTACCTTTCCTTTTTCAGAATATGTAACCAATTGAATGATGAAAAGAGACAAGATATGCTGCTAACCAAAGATATATATATCTTTAATACAGTGGATTCATCAAATAGATGAAATGTAGTACAATGGTGTATTCATCACCATCATTTAACATCAATCTCCATCCTGGAATGGGTTCAATGCTTCAACAGGATCCAACAGGCCTGTGGATTGCATTAAGCTCCTATGTCTGCTTTGATATGGTTTCTATGGCTAGATGCCCTTCCTAATGCCAACTACTTTACAGAACTACTTTAATGAAGTCACTAAGTAACTCAAAAGATAAGCAAGTAACTTATGGAAGTGTAGTTGCGATGGAAGTGGTTTTATACATTTGTATTGGTTGTGGGCTGGTTAGTCATTACACATAAAACTGTTTCATCAACTGTAAGAGGGTCACACGTAAGATATGGTGGTGAAACAGAATACTGTGTCTAATAAACAAACTGTTAAATAGTGTCATTAATTGCTCTGGCTTTATTTTATTTCAGAATACTGAGTCAAGTGAAAGTGATAAGGTGATGAGTGTGTTAAGTAAAATACATACCCCTATCTCCAGTGAAGAGGACATCAGTGATCAAGACCAGGTAACTACTAACAAGAAGTTTGATGGCAAATAACTATCTGTATCGTAGATTATGAAAAAGCATGTTTTTAAAAGGAAGACCATGTCAGAATTGTTCATAGTTCAGTTTCATACTGGTGATTGTTAATGTTGTACACAGTATTATGAAATCAATTTGTGTGTGTTAGTTTGGATTACAAACCCACATCTAAATATTTTACTCTACCACCTTTCCCTGTGCTGATGAGTTAGAAGTGGTAAGTGTAGAGGATAATTAGCTGAAAGTTATAAAGTACACTTGATACCACAAGTCAGTTATATATGATGGTGTCACAAGCATTCACTCTAATGTTTATGTATAGGAAAACTAAGAAACACTTACACAGATATACACAGGTAAGTAATAAGAGAGATTGATGAATAGCAGTGATGAGGGTAGATAATAGAATACTGAGTCTC
The DNA here is from genome assembly GCF_006345805.1 of Octopus sinensis. Classification (NCBI taxonomy): domain Eukaryota; kingdom Metazoa; phylum Mollusca; class Cephalopoda; order Octopoda; family Octopodidae; genus Octopus; species Octopus sinensis. Next base: position 100,140,716 of record NC_043003.1, on the reverse strand, counting down.
ACATATGAAGTAAATAAGGCCAGTAATAAAAGGTGTTGTGCTGCACAGCAGAACCAGATGTTAAAACAATGACCATCATTGTTCTAACATCTGCTTGCATGGGGTAGTGTTTTACCTGGTATAACACCTTTGTCTATCAAACAATAAACAGCCCGGACATAGTTACATGGAGAACTGGAAGCAAATGACACCAGTTGAATGCATCTTTTTGTTTAAAGAGATCATACATGTCAGGAAGCCTAGGTGTCCTTTCATGATGAACTGCAAGCCTGTTTGAATAATGTTGTTTTTGTTTACAAACAGCAAACACATGAAAACAAAGGAGAAATACAAACTCATTCTGTACACTGTGTGTACAGTGGGATTCTTCAGTTTCCATCTCCCAATTTCACCCACACCTAAAGCATAGGATATTGGAAAGATGATGGGTAATCTTGTAGGCTCCAACCTAGTCAGCTACTAGATGGTGAAACTTTCACATGTTGATTCCAAAAAATGCAAGACATTCCTAATAAATATGCATTAGTTTGTAATATATGCTTTATTTGTAGAGCCTGTATGATGATGGTACTGAGACAACTCGCAAACAGCTGGTGTCTAGCTGCACTTCGCTGCAAGTAGTTTCTGAAGACTGTATTGGTGGCCTGATGGATGTTTGGAAAGGTGTGGTGCAGAGAGTTTACCACTATTACCAGCTTTCAGTGAATGCATATTTCAGATACCTGCAACTTAACGCTGGGGTATGTTTCCTCTTTGATTCCTGTTTTATATAGATCTGTTTTGTTTGTTACATCATTTTGTACAATGAAAAAACTTAATTTCTCTTGATAGCAATTGTATTCACCTTTTATTTCTGTAGATCTTATTGACCTTTCTAAAGATTGTATTGACAATCTGTGTACACATCTTACTATAATGGGTGTTATGTCCGTCTGTCTGCGTCTTCATGGTCAAACGGCTGGACCAATGGTCACGCTATTTTTTTTTTGTTTTTTTTTTAATTAGGAAGGAGGTAATCAGGAAGGTTTTTAGAGAGAAAAAATTTGGAAAAGTATGATTAGTGGATATTGAGGGTAATTGTTCAGTTTACGAGCTTTATAAAAAAAAAAGTAAATAAGAATTAAGGGGGAGATAACTAATAAAAGAAGCAAAGGGCAGTCAACTTCCTACTATAATGGGCGTCCGGCTGTCTGTTCTCTTTTCATGGTCAAACGGCTAGACCAATGGTCGCAATGTTTTTCGGGATTACGAAGGAGATAATCAGGAAAAAATGTGAACAAGTATGATTATTTAGTGGATATTGAGTTTTGTATTAATAAATCACCTTTGGTTTTTTTCTTCTTTTTTTTTTAAATTCTGGCGATGAGAATTAACTCTGGATTCCTCCTCCCTCTCCCTCCATATAGTTCGTGAATTTAGAGAGTTTAGATTTGCGATAATATCCCTTCATTTCCCATCATAGACAGGCAGATTCCTAAAGATTTCGCTCGAGCATTCACAGCAAACAAGGCACAGGGCCAGACTTAGATTATGTAGGTGGATTTTTACACACTCCGATGGTTACGCACAGCCAGTTACAGACTCCAATAATTTGAAAGTTAGTGTCGACCAAACAGAAAATATCGTCTACAAAGAAGTTTTGTAATCATATTATTATTGAAAGGAATATAATTCATAATTTAAATACGGAAATTTGTGGACTTTGAATGTATAAGAGTATAAACAAGCGTAAAATAGTGTAAACAACTAAAATAAAAAGTAGATCTAAGTAAAAAATTTTTTATTCTTAATACTTTTTATGCAGTGGTCGAAAGAAGGTCTAGCTTTCGTTAGGAGTGGTCCACGTAACCATTTATGATACAGAGGCTGGGAGCTTATTTCAGTTTCGGGAGTTAGTTGCAAACACATGTCATATAGCTGCAACAGAATGCTGTATCACCAACAATAATGTGATTTCTTTAAGACACCACTCAGTAATCTATTAAGCCCATTTATACATTTCTCAATACATACTGCTGTTATGACTTCCCTCCCTCATTTTATGCCTCCATCGAATATAGGTAGATTTGCTAGTACAATGTAATACCACATATATATATGCGTGTGTGTCTGTGTGTAGCAGGATTTAATAATATCAGTTTTATGTTTTAAGGTATTATGGGAGCCCTTTTTTATAAAGCTCAAGTTGATCTTTTTTTTTTTTTTTTTCTCAGATTAGCTTAAATCTAATGTATGAAATAAAGAAAATATTAATAACAAAGGATGATAGTTGTAGACCATCAATACAACTGTGGTGGCAATAGATGATGTATCTGTCACTGTATGCAGAACCTCTTTATTGATCTCCTGCTGTAATTTATCATAGAAGCTGAATTGTGCTTCTGAAGCTGAACCACTATACCTCTCTATCAAACTTACTATCATTTTTGACACATACCCCAATAAATCACACTAAGCTTTTGTTATCAATCTATGAAGTAACAAACTGAATTAATCTTGGAGAATTTGTACTCTCCAACTTTCTACTAACAAGTTGAGTGGATGTACTTTTGGACTGAACTATCAACTTTAGGTGTTGGGTTCATATCTTCTATTAACGTTTCATTGATTCACTAAGTGGGACATGGAATTTTACCTGCTTGAGTTCAACTGAATTTCCAAAACGATAGGTTAGCATTTTATCCAGTGTGGAGGGATTGAATGAGGTCGGGTCAGAAGTTTGTCTCATCCAGATTTTTCATTACAAACCTGGAGGTAGGTACCACTTAGTTTAGACTTCTCAGAGCTTTGGAGATGTTTAACATTCAGATATCAGTCTTGTTACTTTTTCCCACAACACAACATTTTCCCATTTATTCATTTTCTTTGTTTTAATATATTTTCTGGCTTAATGGTTTTGTGACTGAAACTTTGCTTTAATATATATTTAATGTATATTTAACATTTCACCTCTACATTATTGAGATTCACTCTATTATATTTATAAAACCTTTATGATAGTTGCAGACTGTCAGTACTTCATTTCATGCGAAGACTGATGAACCAAATGAAGACATCAACATAATTGCTACCTTACGCCTACTGCGTTTGTTAGTGAAGCATGCCTGGGAGTTGCGCGATGTCCTAGAGACAGGTCTGGCTGAGACACCAACAGCTCCTTGGAAAGGTAATTTGCACACACACACACAACTGTGCACTTAATTACTTGATACATAAACATTTACACATACATAATGTATCATTGTTTAACATCAAGATGGAATTTGTTGAGGCAAATTTTCTATACCTTGATGTGCTTCTTGTTTCCAAGCAAGATAATATTTCCCCACAGACAACTGCAAATGAACAAGATGGTTCATATGACAATGATGCTCATTTACAATCATCATATTATGTCAAGACAAGGGTACACATACACCAGGCTTCTTTCAGTTTCAATCTGCTCACAAGGATTTGTTGGCCCAAGGGCTATTGTAAAAACACTTATCCAAAGTACCACACAGTAGAACTGAAACTGAGACAACTTGGTTCGGAGGCAAGCTTCTTAACCACACAGCTATGCCTGCACCTAAAAATTATGTATCTACATATGCAAGCATTTACACATAAACTCTTTCTCCAATCTTCATCAATGGCATATATATTTATATCACTACTACCATAAAAAAAAACATCTTGTATCTCTTCCTGTTTGTATCATCATTATCATAATCAATACCATCAATTCTTGTTTATCTCTCGTTTTACAGGTATTATTCCACAGTTGTTTTCTCGCCTCAGCCACCCTGAATCCTACGTCCGCCAAAGCGTATCGGATCTTCTTTGTCGAGTGGCTGAAGATGCCCCACACCTCATAGTTTACCCTGCTGTGGTTGGCTGCTCTGTTATCAAGATAGATGTGAAGGAAACCACTCGAGATGGTAACAAGCTTTACTGTCAACATTGAATTTATTTTTGAAATTTGAAGGATTGATTAATGAATGATTTATTAATAATAATGGTCCTTTGTTTAGCTGTTTTTGTTGCTTAACTTTTGGATCAACTCCCCTTGGGCTTATATGATAAATGGCATTTCAGCCCTGAGTACCGTCTTATTTTTAGACTATATATTGTCTAAAAATAATGTCCACATTTCATCTGATGTCCACATTCCATGCTGGTTTAGGTTAGATAGTTTGACAGAATCCAACTGGTAAAAGAAAATCAAAAATGACAACACAGAAGTGACAAGTTTTAACAATTATTGTATTAGCATAACTATTTGCAGAAAGACAGGAAAAAGTCTTAACATTTCAAGTGTTAGTCTATTGTCAGATGAAAAGTATATGAGTAAGAAAGAGGAAAATTATTTGAGAGGAGAGGAAAGAAAAAGAAAGTGCAAGGGGTTAAAAACTAGGTGAGAATTTGATTTTATGGAGCAGGGAGTTAAGAAGGGAAGATAGGGTAGGTACCTCCAGTGTATCTTTGTTTAAGAGACTGGAACAAGATTTGAGTGCTATTTCTTGAAGGTCTTGTAATTATTCTGATGTTTCATTGTTAGCTCATCGTGTTGTTGCTGGTATTGTCATATTGCAACTATTGATGTTGTAGGATCTCAGAACCATTGAAAATATTGACATCACACAGGATCTCAATGGATTGTTAAGACACATTGGAAATTATTTTAGTTATTTATTTATTCTTTGTCCCTTGTGGTGCATTTAAGGCAAATTGTATTGTCAGATGCTATCTCTTTTCCAAATAATATTACATCTATGGTAAGATTAGAAATTAACTTATCAGTTACACTGTTTCCACTATTGATAGCAATACAATGTCATCACAGTGTAATGGCTAACATTTATTGCTTTTATCCAGCAATAAATGTTTGACAGGCTTGATGACATCATATGAACCCAGTGTATCTAGGACCACATTATCTAATGTTTCCTCATTTTAAAACAATATCTGATATAAGAGTGATGTTATATGGTTGTTACTTAAAACAAATCAAAAAACTCTGCAGAAGCTTCCTCATTGTCTCTCAGTGAGCTACTGTTTTATTTGATATGTCTGCTGTTTCTAGCAGATTTATGGACCATGTAGAAGATTTTCCATGGTCCTTGATTGGAGTGGTTACTATTTCATTTGTCTGTAGTGATGTATGTGTGTATTTGATGTCTCAGAATACCTAATCTCTCACATTAACAGGACTGCTGAACAATTACCTGGCACAGAATGAGGAGGACTGTACAGAAGTGGGTGTGGTCACTGAACAGGATTCTCAAGAGCATACTGATGAACAAGACGATGGTAACAACCTGACTGATGACCCAACCAATACCATCATGCAGACATGTCTCACGGCCATTGTGGATACATTGTCACATCATAATTCAGAGTAAGTCTTGTTTAAAACCTTCTTGAAAAGTGACTTTTCCACTGTCTCCTATTGTTTTTTTTAAGAGTGGTAAATTAGCAGAATTGTTAGAGCAATCAACAAAATGTCTTTGCCGGTTCTTTGTTCTGGGCTCAAATCCCACTGAGGTCAATTCCTTTCTTCCCTCTAATATCAATAGAGCTACAGTCATGTACTAATGGCCCTAATCGACTAAGCCACCTTTGGTTTCAGACCTCTTCCTTCCTATATTAGAAATAAATTATCATCTATCTTTAACTTAAATACTTACCATTATTTATTTTGATACTAACCTGATGAAAATTGCCCCTAATTCTATGGTACAAACTTCCTGTTTTAAAGAAATCTAATTTGGAAATTTCCATCAAAATTTTATGTTGTGCTTCCAAACACCAGCTTCTTGATAATAACAAATTATTTTACTAAATTCTTTATTATTTTTACAATTAATTGAAATAAATGCAATGTATTTTCACAGAAATATGATAATGTAAGAGAATAACAAACAGTTCCCCCTCTCTCTACTCTGTCTCTCTCCACCTTCTCTCTCTTTTTACTACTACTATGTTATGTACACAGCTGCAGAAAACTTGTCAGAGACAGTAGACATGAAACTAAATGCTGCAGTGCTCAACTGTTTGTACCAATTCACTCAACTTACAATAATTCTAATTTTGACACAAGGCCAACATTTTTCTTGGGAAGGAGAAAGTTGATTACATCAACCCCAGTGCTCAACTGGTACTTATTTTATCAATCCTGTAAAGATAAATGACAAAATTGACCTCAGTGGTATTTGAACTCAGAACATGAGTCAAAAGAAATACCACAGAGCATTTTTTTCTTCTGCTTTGATATTTCTGTTGGTTCACTGCATTAATTCTAATTTTTGCATGGCCAGTAATTTTAGTGGAGAGTGTTAGTCAATTTAATTGTATTCAACTGGTATATATTCTATTGACACTGAAAGGATGAAATGCAAAACCAACCTTGGTGGGATTTGAGCTCGGAATGTAAAGAGCTAGAAGAAATGTTGCTGCTAAAGACTGACAAAATTCTACCTTATTAATATTAATAATAATATTCTGGAGTTTTTTTTCAATTTCCAGAATGATCCAACAAGTGCAGCAATTTGTCCAAGAACTGCGTCGTATCACATTGCTGTGGGATGAACTGTGGCTGGGTACCTTGAACCAGCATCACCAAGATGTTACCAGGTACATAAACCAACTTGATAATGAGGTCAAGAAGGTGACTACCAACAAAAACCTGTCAAAAGAAGAGAAACTTGCCATTATCAAAGAGAAACACAAGACAATCATGAAACCCGTATGTAGCGTAATACTTTGATTTCCTCTGTTTTAACTATTTTACAGAAAAATTCACTGTGTTGATGTAGAATAAGAGTGTAGTAGTTGATTTGGATATAATTTTAACAATTTAATGCACTCAAGTATGATGTTTCTTCAAATTTTAAGCTCCCAACACCTCGTACAAAGCCACCTCCCTCAACACTGCACTCCCACTTAACTGAGGGGTTTGTCACTTGCGAGTTACTTGGTGGCTTTACTAGTGCTGATGCTATGAAAAAAAAAGCACCCAGTACAGTCTAAAGTAGTTGGTGCTAGGAAGGGCATCCAGCTTTGGAAATGATGCCAAAGCAGACATTAGTGCTCAACACAGTCCTAAGGCTTGTCGACTCCTATTAACCCATCCAACGCATCAAAGATAGATGTTAAATGTTGATGATAACGATGATGTCAGTCACTTGCCTGTGGTGTAGGAGTGTTAGATATTGTCTACTAGGCAAAGTGAGTGATAATGTAAGTAGCTAAGTATTCCATAGGCACATGGCCCCTTAGCATACTCCTTAGGCAGACTTCACGTGACACTGTGTGTGACTAGGGCTGACTCATTTGAATTACTAGACGGTTGATCTGTTGAACTTCAACATAGTTTCTGTCTATCCAATTTCACTTACAATACTTAAGTTAGTCACACACTCTGGTAGAAGATACTTGTCAAAGGTGCTTTGCAGTGGTATTGAACCCAAGGGTTACACTGGTCAAATGTTATAGAAATATTTGAACTGAATGCATAATCCAGTATCTTAACCTCATAGCTATTGAGCTTCTTAAAAATTTGTCTTTCTGCTTTCATATTTATGATTTACAAAGAAGGTTTTTTTATTAGTATAGGATCCAGCATAGTTGTGTGCTGTGTGCTTGAGTAATTCACTTCACAATCATGTGGTTTCAGGGTCAGTCTCATTTGGTACCTTGGGCAAGCATCTTCTAGTATACCCCCAAGATGGCCAAAGCCTTGTGAGTGAATTCAGTAGACAGGACTGGAAGCCCTGTTTGTGTGTACATTGTATTCTATAAATGTTGCAAGTTACAAGCAGTGTTGTTGCCACTTCTGTCAGCAAACTTCTGCCAAGCAAAAGATCTCTTGGAAAACATAAGGGTCGGCAACAGAAAATGCATCTCATTAATATATTCATTTAATTTATGCTAGCATGGAAATATGGATGTAAAATGAATTAATGAACCTAACACAGGCACAGTAATTGTAAGTGTATTGTACACATAACTAGTAACCATTTAGTTATTCTATGATGGAATGATGTAGTTTCTATATTGTTGTTCCAGCAATATGTGAATGCTTTATGGTTTTTGTCATCCACTTCCCTATGTAATAACAACAAAGCTCTATATGGTCACCAAATTTGTTAAAAATAGCAGCCAGCTCCCCTTCAAATCACTGTCTTTAAAAAGGACATATTGGATAATGTAGTCGTAGATACATCATCAGCTAATGTCAGTTTTCCAAGCTAGCATGGATTAGACAAATTGGAGGATTACGTCGTGCTCCAATGTCTACTTTGGCATAGAGGCCTTTCCTAACATAATTTCTTTATCGTGTGTACTGGGTGTTTCCTTTTTTCTTTTTTGTGGCACCAACACTAGTGAGGATACCTTGTAACCTATGCAAAAGTGAAGAGTATTCTTGACTGAGTGGGAGCTTAGAGAGGGAAATGGCTATATACCTTGAGAAGTTAAAATATGAAAGAATTCCTAAAATATGCCATCTTCACTGTTTGTTTAGAACCAGTAAATGGTAAATATATGTGATTTCTAAAATATTGTAATGGCAGTATATATTACCATGTTGATTTAACTTACATTAAAGACTATTTTTTGCTTACCCCTTACCCAACAGACTGTTTATACTATGGAGAGATTAGTTGATGTCACAACACAAGCAGCAGAAACCCCACATGAACAGTGGTTCCAGTCTACTTATGGACGCACTATTTCGGAAGCTTTGAACCGTCTCAAGAACCCAACAAATCCTAGTAACCCACATGTTAGCTGGCAGCTTTTCAAGCAAGTAAGGGCTTTTTATTATTAAATGCACATGGCTAATTGGGCAACAGACATGGAGCAACTGGCTATCCTTGTTAGGTACAATTGCACGTTTTATAGCATTTCTGAAAAGGAAGCAATGAAACAAAGTGTTTAGTAATTTCAATGATGGAGAGGCTTATTAGTGAGCAAGTTAGTCTTATTGACAAATTAGTGAACTCAAATTACTCTAATAATTGGTATAAATATCACCTATGGTCATATTTTGTTTTCTTTGTTTAGTATATATATTTTCACAAATGTACAAAGGTGGGCTGAAAAGTTCATAGGCTGAGCACAATACAATGGTCAAACTTGACCAAATGTGTTTTATTTTTTGGCATAGTTTCCCCTGCAGTCCATACACTTCTTCCATCAGTGCTGCAGCGCTTGGATTCCTGTGGTTTAGAAGCTCTCATCCTGATCCTCAAAAAAGTTGCCAACAGCAGATATGACCTCATCATCAGTCTGACACTGCTTCCCAGTGTTTCTTCATGTTGAGGAACAGAAAATAGTCAGATGGTGCCAAATCAGGAGAATATGGAGGGTGATCAACTAGTTCAAAGTTACAACCGCACACAGCAGCCATTGCAACCACAGACTTGTGTGCAGGAGCATTGTCCTAGTGAAGCAGGACCCCCTTCATCTGATTAATATTTAAACGTCTGTCATCTATCACCATGTGGTGAACACAGTCTATGTTTTCTTGGGTAGTGGCTGTGGCAGGATGCCCGGACCTTGGGTCATTTTCAAGACTCACTCTACTCCTCTTGAATTTAGGAGCCCACAAGTCCTCAATTCTGCATTCAATGTGGATTTGTCTGAAAAGAAAAAATGCAGTTAGCATCAGTAAAGGTTGAATTTAATGCATGCCAAGTTTAATTACTGTATAATAACTCCTTCTTAGTCAGCCTATGAACTTTTCAGCCAACCTTCATAATTGCATTTTTTCCATATATTTAGCAAAATTACCATTAGATTACACTTAATTCAATGGGGCCTTTGAATATAAACAATTCCCTGCCCTTAATCTAGTATATGGACAATATTTACATGCTATAATGGGTTGGCAGTTGTTTAAGTTTAGATAGACATATAGTTTAGCTTAGATAATTGTGCATGTGAGGTTTTCAGGAGAGATTGTCTGAGATTTTAGTATAAGTATATAGGAATTGGGGTGTTTTTTTTTAATTTTTAAACATTGTTAAAATTTAGAAGAACTGTATAACTGTTCTGTATTCCGGAAATGTCTAATGATTTTCTGTTTTGACATTATGTGACTAAACTGTCAAATCTTTATTGCTGAATTATTTAGAAGTTCTCATTAATAGAGCATGAGAATGTGTTGTGGTTGTATGCTTATGATATCTACATGTAGAAAGTAAGACTTTAAATTGCTAGTCTACAGATAAAATAATAAGCCAAATCACTTATGCATGCCGGAGAAAATTAATGTGAAAAGAAAAGAAAAAACTCACATATTCTAAAATCATTGTTTAAATGTTATTACTCAGATCTAGCTGTTGAATCATGTGTGACACCTAACTATTTGTTCTAGTTTACTTCACTAAACAAAGCGAGGCTCCACTGATACTTCTTACTCAAATAAGTTTAGCAAATAGGAGGGGTATCCAACTGTAAAAGAATATGAACCATCCCACTTTTTTTTAAACATAGGTCAAATCTAAAACAATGCATTCCTATCAAATAAGGTTATTGTTTTTGTTTATGTTCAGTGTCTGTTGATGTATACTAAAATAGTTTGAATTTGATGTTCAACAGTTTTATTTTTCTCCTTACTTTACACAGCTTCATCATAGTCTGCAGCAGAGAGCACAGAAAAGAAACAGTCTCTTACTAAGAATGGATGACATTAGTCCAAAACTTGGTAACATGCACAAATCTGAAATTCCTATGCCTGGTCTCAGTATTGCAGGCAAGGTGAGTGTTGGATCTCTTTAGTTTCATGGACATTTACTTGGCTACTGTTGTATTACTCTTCAGTATGCCTCAAAATGTTGGACATATCTTTAATGTTTAATTAACCTGCTGACCATGACCATCCTTTTGTGTGTGTTTTTTTTTTTATTTTAGAGTTTGGATTGTTTCCTTACAACTTCTTACTCTATATCATGTCAACACCGAACATTAGTTGAAATCTATTCTGAAATTTGTTTCCCTTTTTTGTTCTCTTTATGACATATATCCTTAACAATAGGCACAAGCATGGCTATAGATATGGGTGTAACTGTGTGGTTAAGAAGTTTGCTTCTCAACCACATTGATTTTGGGCTCAGTTTCACTGTATGGCACTTTGAGAGTGGATCTGGTAAAACAAAACTGAAAGAAGCCTATTGTATTGTATGTTTGTGTATCTTTGTCTTGTCATCACATGATAGTTGTAAATGAGTGTCACTATCGTACAAGCAACTTCATTCATTTTCAATATTCTGAAAAAACCTGCCTGGCAATGAGGAAATATTACCTTGCTTGGAAGAAGGTGAGGGTTGTCAATAGGAACATCATTTGGCTGTAGGAAATCTGCCTTGAAGAATTGCACCCAACACATGTGTGCATGGAAAAGTAGATATTAAAATGATGATGGTGATGAATTCATTGCACAGTGGACAACTATAACACTTCATTCAGTGTGACTGTGGGTCCAGGTCTAACCATATTCACTTTTCTTTGATATGGCTGTAGGAAAGCACATTATGGTTATTTAAACATTTACCAACGTAGTTGTATCATAGTGGAATTATAGGTCGATTCTGTCATTCCCCTATAAAGATTGTTTACTACTTATAACTTCTCAAGGCAGAAAAGGTGGCAAGTGTATCATGAGTGTAGTTTTTAAAGATGTACCTTCACTACTTATGTGAACTTTACTCCAGCTCATGAATAAAGCACTTCTAAAAAACAAAATTCAAAAGAAATTGTGTACTTCTTGGCTTTCTATAACCCAAAATATCTAGAAATTCTACTAATTATCTAAAATAACATGTAGAATTTTTACAGGTACTATTAGTTTGATATAAATTATCACACAGAAGATATATCTTCATGTAATACAAAAGTCTTTAACAAGAACCATTTCTCCTTCTGAATCATTCATATCATATTCTCTACAGATTGTCACAATCAATTCCATAAGTCTCAATGTCCAGATTCTGCCAACCAAAACAAAACCAAAGAAACTTGTATTTATTGGAACTGACGGTAAAAAGTAAGTTGTTTAATATATTCTTAGATTATCCAAAATTTGTTCTACTTCTCTCTCTCTCTCTCTCTCTCTCTCTCTCTCTCTCTCTCTCTCTCTCGTGCCTAGCTCTCCATTCCTCTAACTTGCCATTGCTTTTCATATTAAAGCTCTCCTTTTCATTCTTATTGCTCACCATTTTTCTTTGTTTGTTCTCATGTGTCCTAACTTTATCATTTCCAGATATCCTTACTTGTTCAAGGGTCTTGAAGATTTACATCTTGATGAACGCATTATGCAATTTCTTAACATTGTCAACAGCATGTTTTCTAATGTCAATAAGTAAGTATGTTAGTATAAACTCTGTGTGAAAGAGAGAAGGATTGAGTGCAAATGTGTGTAAATGGGTGCATATGTAAGTGTTCTGTCATTTTAAAAAATCTGAGATGCAGTTTAGGTTTGTGCCAAGACACTGCACTACTTATGTCTTCTTAAGATACCTACAGAGGTTCTTTGACCACTTTATCTTGCAATTACTGACCAGAAAAGGACTTTTGATATGGTACCATGCTCTATCGTCTGATGGCTGCTAAGAAAATTAGGTGTAGATGAATGACTAGTGAGAGCTTTGCAAAACCATGCATAGGGATGTTGTTAGCAAGGTATTTTGCTTGCAAGGAGGTGTCCATCAGGGCTTGGTTCTCAACCTCCATTTGTTTAATATGATTTTCCAGACCATAATAGAAGTTAAGACCAGTGCCCAATGATCTTGTTCTTATAGCTGATTTTGTCAAATAAATACAGAATTCCAAATGTGGAAGTAAATCCTATACTTGAAATGTGTTAAAGAAAACCTAGCAAAGACCAAAGTTTTAACAAAACATCAAAGAGAACAGGACTCTGCCATTGTTGCCTGGAAAGTGATCGTGCTCAGTATGTAGAAAGAGATTAGAGTTTCTTGTGATGTATGCAATATGATCATAAACATGCTGACAGGACTATAATATCAGTTGTACAGAAGCAATTAGCAGTAAGCAAACAGTCAAAAATGAATTCCTTCAAATGCTTGGATAGCTTCTGCTACCTAAGGGACTTAATTAGCAGTGGTGGATGCTGTTCTGCAAACCAGAGTAAACAGGGAGTAAGGGTTGAAGGAGCTATTACCTCTGCTGGCAACAAAGGGTTTCTCTAAGTGAACACTGGATTGCATTATGAAGTGCAATGATGTATGGTTACAAAACATTGAGTATATTGAATATGGAGGATATACAAAAGGTTGGGATATAATCTGAGGTTAAGGTACATGAAGCATGAATGAATTGAGAGAAAAACTGGATGTAAAAGAAATAATGTTTGTGCAAAAGAGAAAACTGAACTGGTTTGAACATGTGATGTGAGTGAAGAATGAGAGTAAAGAAGTGGAAAATATCTGCAGACAAGGCAGGCAGAAGAAATGGTGACCATTGATCTGAAAGCTGAACCTTGTAAAGGAGATAACAATGGATAGCAACAATTGGTGATACAGTGTACTGTGGAAGACTGTCCAGTTCCTGCAAGAATTAGGAGAGCATATAAAGTGATGTCAGTGATGGTGGTGGTGGTGGGTGTTTCTGCATATGCATGTTTCTAATTATTATTGCCCTCCTACTCTTTTATTCATTTTTTTTTCTATCTCCTTTATTGCAGGGGTTACCCAGCCATGTACCGAGCACGACACTATTCTGTTACACCACTAGGACCCCGTTCGGGTTTGATTCAGTGGGTAGATGGTGCCACGCCTTTATTCAGTCTTTATAAGAAGTGGCAACAGAGGGAATTGATTGCACATACCTTGAAGGTGGGTTGAACTCTTATTTTGTTATTTTGGTGGTGAGAGGTTTTTTAAATACACATGGAGTAAGCTGGCTTAGTTAACTGATGGGCAAAAAAGCCTTGTGCTTTTTGTTCCATTTTGAATTCAAATCCTGTCCAGGTCTACTATATTTTACATATTCTTTTTTTATTTGACTTGTTTGTTTCTGTTACTTTTAGCCCACCAGTTCTGTACCTGGAACAACCAATGTTGGCTCACTCAATGCCACTGCTACTAACCCAGTCATGCAAAGACCTAGTGATATCTACTACAACAAATTAACTCCAGCTCTGAAAGAAAAGGTAAGATTCACATTTATTTTCTAATTCTGTTTATCCTTTTTCTCTTTTTCCATACACTTTGTGTTGTATTTTATAATTAAGACCTAATTTTTATTGTTCATATATGTGTGTGTGTGTTTACTGAATTTCTCCAGTCAGCAAGATATGTATGATTCGATTACCTTCCCCGGAGTTATTTTGTATTACTCTTCTATGATGAGAATGACAGCGGCAGCAGCACTGCTGAATTAACTACAAATTTGTATTGTCTTTATCAACAATCTTAGCCATTTACTATTTACACCATCAGCAATGTTTTAGCATCTACTTTTCCATGCCTTCATGGATTAAGTGAATTTTCTATGGCTGGATGCCCATACTGTCACCAACCCTGACTTATTTTCATAGAAGATTGGAAGTAAAGGATGCTGATGCTCATTTACAACTATCACTGAGTGTTGTAACCAGAAAACACTATGTATGTATGTGTGTGTTCATATATGCCCATTTTCTGTTATCAGTTTTCTCATAGAGCTTCATCTGAGAAGATTGCAAAACTGAATGTAAAAATAAATAACAGAAACTCACTGTAAGCTGAGCACACAGCAGGAGAAATCTTGAGAGAAAGAACTTCCATCTGACAAGTGTTTCAGCCTTTATACCTGACACTCTACGGGAGCTAGGCCCACCCAGGTCATGACTTCTAGGTGTCCTCCTCTTGCTTTCCAAAATCCTGTCTCCAACAGGATTTGAATCTGAGTCGTTCTTTTGTTCCCAGGTCTTTGTTTCAGCCCACCAAGTCACTCTGACTGACAAATAGCCAGTTCTCTTCTTCCTTCTATTCCTGTAAATAATCAATGGAATCTATAATTAGGTCATTCCTCTTCACCTTCATAAATAAGCTAGGTTGTTTATTATATATATATATAATTGATTTAGTATTTCAAAATTGAATTTTTTCCCTGTAAGTTAGGATTAATTTTCCCTCAAATAATTATTATTATATATATATTTTTTTATCATTATTTAAGGGGATTGTCAACATGGAGAACAGAAAAGAATGGCCTTTAGCTATTCTTAGAAAAGTTCTGGAAGAACTGATGTCTGAAACTCCAAAAGATCTCCTTGCCAAGTGAGTGTAGACAATTTCTTTTTCTCAGATTATTGTTATTTTCTTGTTATTGCTTTAATTTGATACTGTTACACTGTCTCTAATCCCAGATGTGCTTCACTCAAGCTTCTCTAAGGTTATCTATTCGTAGTAATACACTCCTAATAATGGTGCTATACATATACAGAAAGATGACATGTTTTAAATGTGCTTACCACTTATTTCATTATTCCCCCATTTCCAGTCTATATCCTCTTCCACTTTCATACTTTTGGCTGCTGCAGGAATATCCAATTTGTTATTACCCATATATGTTACCACTTCATTGATATCCTTTATTTGTTACTTGTTGATGATATCAGTGTTTCAAACACTACAGGTATTGTCAGGTATCCCCTGTCAATATCTGCTGCTCTTACTAGATGGACTGTCAGCTATCAACAAGTGTGGATAAAGATGGTCTAGGGTTCTTTCCAACATTTACTGGTCTGAATATATTATTTAAATCCAAATAATGTTCAGTGATGTTATGTACAAATTAGTTTTAATTAATAAGTACCATGTTTTTTGGCAGTTTCTCATATTGTTATGACTGAATATTACAAGAATGAGCTTTTGTTATCTTTGAAATTATATATTTTTATTCCCTTTTCCATCTATATTGCAAACATCTCTTCTTCATGTTAGTTGTAGTAACTTGCGTGTTCTATTAACCTTGTTATTCTTATTCAGCCCCAGGTCATCTCTGATCAAGCAACTCTGTGATCAAAGCCATAAAGATCATGTCTTTTTGTATGTCTATGTCAACCTTGTCCAATGTGTGCTTCTTTTCTTTAAGGTAATAGGGTGTCATCTGAAGTAGATTTGGTTGTAATTTATAGCAGGTCAAGCAACAAAATATGTTTTTGTTATTCAACAAAGAAACATGTCATTGTAGGCAATGACATTATACTCTGTATACCATTACAATGACATTATAATCTGTTTGCTATGCCAGTTTTGTTGTTGTGTAGTGTCAACTCTGTCATAGTATGTATGTATGTATTGTGTTAACTCTGTTGTTGCAAAATGTATACTCTATCAAATCTCTTGCTTTAAGTCTGTAGACACTATAAATGTGGTTTATATATGATCTGACGACTTGTTTGACAACTATCTTTGTTAATGGATATTTCAGGGAGCTGTGGTGTGCTAGTACTGGTCCCAGCGAATGGTGGCACAAAACTCAAACGTACGGCCGATCCACTGCTGTCATGTCCATGATTGGTTACATAATTGGTCTGGGGGATCGGCATCTTGATAATGTCCTGGTTGATTTGTCCACTGGGGAGGTAAGAATATTGTTTTTGCTCTACCTTGTTGTTTCTCCCCAGGTCAGCCCTAGTCCTATAGACACAAAGATGTCGAGGCCTAGAAGTATTGTTTGAGACAGTGTATTTAGTATAATAATTCAGTTTGTCCTTCCTTTAAGACAGTAGTATGTGATTTGAGAAAAATTTGGCTGTTATTTCTAGTAGATTAAGTAGCCATTTAAAGGTTTCATCATTAACTGACATGTCTTAACCCTTTAGTATTTAAATCAACCATATCTGGCTCAAATATTCTACCTGTTTTATGTCCAAATTGACCAGATCTGGCCTCTTATACCTACCCTACAATGCCATTCTAAAAATATACAATCACATCATCAAGATCTTAAAATAATACACGATTAATTCAAAACAATGAGAATAAACAAGTATTATATTTGACAAAGTAATCTGAATGCTGAAGGGTTAATGTTATAAAAAGTAAATGTAGATGATTTACTAATGAATTGAAGTAAACGTTTCTACACTTGGATGTAGAATACTCGTTTCCTGTCACTGGTCACCCAACTGGGGATGTGGTAAGTAATGTCTATTTTCATTACAAGGGACTAGTAGCAAGTTTCTTTGGCTTTGCCAAAACAGTTATGTCCAATATGGATATATATTGGGGGGTAATATTATCTATTTTAAAGTTTTAGTGATGGACTAGTTTCCATAGTCATGAAAAATTTTAGAGGAACATAATTGTAAGGAAGAAATATTGTGTCTGTATAAATATAGAAATTTGCAGAAAGTTAGGAGAGAAGATTTGGTAGGAATAATTGGGAAAAAGAATTGAGTAGATTTAGCAGGCTCCAGTTGAAGACTTAGCAGAAGTAGAGGGGAAAATAGAAGCTGGTGATGACTGGACATGTTGAAGTGATGGGGATTACAATTTGAGTACTTTAAAAAATCTTGGATTCCAGTGAGCCTGTGCCTATCTCTGAGATGCTGGTTTATCACTGACTAGCAGTATCGCCCGGCGTTGCTTGGGTTTGTTTCGACCCGCTGGAATTGTAATTTTGAAAAGTAAAAATTTTGTGAACATTTTTCTGGTCGAAATACACCGAAAAGTGGCGACACAGCAAGTGAAAAAATCGTAAAAAATAGGGATTTTCATAGAAAAAAGCATCTTTTTGATGTAAATAATTTTTGGTGTTAACATGGTCCGATTTGAATTTTATGTTCTACGGAAGGAAGAGCAACCCTTCTTCTACCATACTCTTAATTTTGGTCAACTTGCGCCGCAGGGTCTCGGAGGAGATAGTGTTAGTTGAAGGTTACCATTCTAGGTGCCTGAGTAACAACCTCGCGGATTTACAGATAAATGAATTAATTACTATTTTACAGAATAAAATTAAATAATTCTTGAAAATTAATTAATATTAATATTTTTTGAACAAAGTAAATAATTTTTAAAACTTAAATAATAATTTTTTTTACACAAACGCGAACGGGGAAAAGGGGGTGGCGAATTCGATTTACATACCTAAATTTTTTCTTTTTCATGACATTGTAGCAAAATAGTAGTGAATTATATAAATACCAGCAGTACATTTTTTTTTCTGGGGTATTTTTTTTTCAACCTCGTCACATATTTGCCCCTTTCAATTTAAACAAAGTCTTAATTAAGCAATTACGGCAGCTTAGCAATGGTTTCAATACAGGCGTGACATCTGTATCTCAATTGTTCAAAACCCTTCGAATTTTTTCACACGTGATGATATCATAGTGAAAACTTTCAATTACGCGCGCTTAGAAGTATGCTCGCAAATTAATACTACCAAAATTTTGAAGTTCGCGCTCCGCTTGTGTGTATGCGTGCTTTAGGTGTACGTAGGTATGTGTTTTTGTGTGTGTGTGTCACTGAAGCCATACATACATATATACATACATAACCTCTCTCTCTCTTTTCTCTCTCAGTCACTCACTACAAAAAGTGAATAAAAAAAGTTCAGTTATTTCTGTCTTTCACTCTGTCTGTCTCTTTACACACACTAACAAAAGCACTTCACTTACACACCACACTTTCTGTGTCGCACAACCCATCAAACACACACACACACACACACACTCACGCACGCACACATGTACATCAATGCTTTCGGAGTGAAATGTTAAAATATTGAGTTTTCTCGAATTTTGTCTTAATTGGGGGTGAAATTGAAAGAAATATATTATGGCATGACCGAATGGAGTACTTTGAAAAATCTTAGGTAAACTCTAATTGAAGAAATTGTGTGAGGAGTAAATCGTTATGTATTTATTTGTTTCTGTTTGCTGTGTTTTTTTATTTTTTGAGTAGTGGTTTAAATACTTTCAGTTTAGTCTTCCTCAAATCACTCTGTCGCTATTTACTTTCATTTTATTCGTTGCACACTGTGTGTGTGCGTGTGGTGTAAACCACATTAAGAAAAGCATTTGACATACACACCAGAATGTGAGTTTTCTGTAAATTTTGCTTAATTGGAGTTTAAATTTTAAAAACTGGACCTGGCATGACCCGATGCATTCTACTCTTAAAAATCCTAGGTAAATTGTAATTGAAGAAATCCTATATTGTAGATTTCTATAAGTTACAAAGGGAGGCAGATAAAATCTGCCTTTTATAATAAGAGATAACTTTTCATGTTACAAATGGTAATCATATTGCATATTCTCATTTGACAGAATCCTGTATATTTGAAAGTAGTGGGTATAATTGATTGCATCAATCCTCAATATTAATAAAATCTATTTTATAATTTAGACTGTTGCTAACACTGGAAATCTTGTCTTACTTTGTTACAAAATCTTTTATTATATTGATGGTGACTAGGACAAACCTTCAACCTCTTGAACTATAGTTTAATATTTCAATGTATATTTATTTTCACTAGATTGTACATATTGATTACAATGTGTGTTTTGAGAAGGGCAAGGGGCTACGTGTCCCAGAGAAAGTACCATTTCGTATGACCCAGAACATTGAAACAGCTTTGGGAGTGACTGGTATTGAGGTAAGTTTTTAATACACTTAAACCTGATCTGTTATCCCTAAACACTATGATAAGAGACAGCTGTGAAACTGATGTGACAAACCTAAAGCTTAATACTTGTGATGGCATTTCATGGTTACTGTGTTAATTTGTGACTTGGAAGGTGTGTGTAGCAAGGAGCAGAAGTGTTGGTGCCTCTTTTCATCTTTGTATTGATCTTCACACATACTCTCTCTCTCTCTCTCCTCTCTCTCTCTCTCTCTCTCTCTCTCTCTCTCTCATTGTTGATATACCCATGATCATACTGACTTCATTTCATGCTTCACTATTACATAACTTGTCATATATTTTACTCTTCATATGGAGAAAACGCTTTTGTTTTATCAACACAGGCAACAAACCCATACATTTTTGCATCTATTTCCTACCCTGCTCATTATAGATAAACCCTTTGCAAGCACAAAGAACTATTAAGACCATTGTTTAACCCTTTTAATACCAACCCACCTGAAACTTTCTCTGGTTCTATAATGCAAACTTGCTGTTTTAAAGTGATCTACTTTAAAAACTTGCATTAAAATTTCATATTCATTTATGTTCCAAACACCATTTTAATGAATTCTTCATTTTTTTAAATTAATTGAAACAATGACAAAAGTATAAAGATGATTAGATACATGTTCTGATTAGTATGTTAGTTTATCATACGTAACTTTACTTCTCCCAGGAGTTCTACTATCTATTCCCCACTGATAGGTGAAAACGAAGCATGTAAAACTAACATGTTTTGCTTGGCATTGATGTTGATGTATATTGTATAAAAGTGTGTTGTGAGTTGATTTTTGAAACTTCTTGATGAAGCAAGATCTGGGAGGAAGTGGTGAGGATAGATCTGAAAATATTAAGGATCTTAGAGAAGAGATGAAACAAGATACAGATAGAAATAGGTTGTGTAGCAAACTCAGCCAGCTTTAGCAGCAAGAGAAAATGGACAAAAATAGTATTGAGAACAGCCACATAAAGAATTACTGATTGCCAATTGTGGAGGGAACTTATAGAAGGGGCAAACCCAGGAAGACATAGGACAAAGTGATGAGAAAGGATTTTCAGACATTGGATCTCACAGAGTTGACAAGGAACTAAGACGACATCGAGCTAAGTAAAACTGCAGCCATCCATCCATACATACAGGCATGTCTTCTGTGCCCCCCTCTCACCTCAGAGGTCCTAGTTTTGTGGGCTCGTGAGTGCTGATGTCACGTAATGGTGTTTGTGCCAGTGTCACATAAAGGCATCTGTTCTGGTGTCTCTTAAAGGCACCTGTGGCAGTGCCACGTAAAAGTGCTTGTGACACATTAAAAGCATCCAGTACACTCTGTAAAGCAGTTGACATTAGGAAGGGCATCCAACCATAGAAACCATGCCAAAACAAAACAAATGGGGCTCAAACAGATTTCCAGTTGACCAGTTCCTGCCAAACCCATCAGAGCATGGAGAACAGATGACATTGAAATACATGCAATGGAATTGAATTCTTTCTTAATTTTTTATAATCCTGTTCTGTAGTTATCTCTTTCACACCTACATTTTTATTCTGCATTCCTTTCTGTTCAGGGAACTTTCCGCACAGCCAGTGAACATGTCATCAAAACAATGCGTAAAGGACGAGAAACCCTCCTGACTTTACTTGAGGCATTTGTCTATGATCCTTTGGTTGACTGGACAACAGGCAATGAAGGGGGCTATACAGGTGCCTTCTATGGTGGAGGGCCTACTGCACTGACTAACTTGAATGAAGGTCGACAAAGCAAAAAGGACATGGAACGTGACATAACAATAAGCATGTTTGCTATACGTGTAGCTGAGATGAAAGCATCATGGTTAAAAAACAAGTAAGTCTGATTTTTTATTTTACAAATATATACTTTTCTATAGTGGGTGGTTAAGCTGCTGGACTCTTATACTGGTCTTGTGATCTTCATTTCCAACCGCTGTATTGTGCACACAATTTTACTTCCCTAAGTTTGCCAAATTTATGAAAACAGGCCCCATTCCTTCTTCACTGTGGAGCATTTAGAGAAAGACCTAGTTTTTAAAATATTTGTTGCAAAATTTTAAAAATCCTTAGACAAGCTAATACAAAAAAATACATGTAAAACAACCAGAGTTTTCCTTTCTGTCAAGGAAAACAGGTTTTCATGGAAATTAGTGCCAAAGAGGTAAAATCTTTGCATGGTGAGACTGTGATGCAGTTTCAAACTTCAGCTGAAGGAATTTCACCGTCATTTATGCTTCCTAAATATCATATAAAAATCCCCTCTCCAACAAATTATGATATCCCTACACTTATTTTTCTCATTCTATAAAATAATTTTCTTGAAGTTGTAGTTCTGGACTGTTAATCACATATTCATAAGTTCAAACTATGTCATGCTTCTATCAAAACATGGCACATTTCTCTACTTTTTTTGGTTAACTATAGTCTCATGTTGGAAATTTTGCTGCATCCTCATAAAATAAGTTGGCCAATTTAATCCCTGTCAAAGCAACAAAACTACATGCATCTTCAAGATGAGATGACTATATAAAAGAAAAACACCAAAATCTGTTCATGCTCAGAATCAGCTTAACCAGGAAACAACAATCGGGAAATCTTTTAAGACAGTGAAATTTCATCTGATACACCATCTCTATAAATTTTATCAATAAATTAATGTAATCAACCTCCTTACATCACTTTTTAAATTTTTAACTTCAAATCAAAATCCATTTCACATGTTTTAGGTTCCATCATAATATATAGGAAACCTTAATTTTGAAATAAAATCTAATGGTTTTTATTTTATAATTTTTACTCTTATTTCTTATTGATAACTGACAAGATTAAAAACGTCCACTATTTGTGAATGTAACTGTCTTAGATAGACACTGATATCCTTAACTATTTCTCCATTTAAATTTCTTTCAAAGCAATTTCACTAAGTTTCTTGGTTAGAGTAATTTTTTTTTAAACCTAAACTATGACAATGCCACAACTTTAAATCCATGCAATTTATTCGTTAAGGTTGTAACTAAAGTTGTATATTGCTCTACTGTCATTTTCCTACCATATTTAATATACATGGACACCAAAAAATTAGGTACCATAGTTTTTATCCATTTTTTTATTGCATAAAAGTATTCAGAGTACAGTGGTCATGGTAAATGTATATGGAATGTACATTCACTAATAATTGGCATTTGGTCATAAAGACCCTCGTAAAATGTCAGTCTGAACATAATCAAAACCTCTGCGAAATGAGCTGACAGAGATAGGACTATGGTTTACAGTTAGTGCATTCATTAGATCTTTGGCTCTGCAATAGGTTGCTCTACTACACTTATTGTCTCCATGTCTATATGGAAAAATTAATATTGATATCTATGCCCCGCTACCCAATCTGTACCTGTCAAGCCTTCCCTCCATCACTCTAACTATGGTACTATTTCCTCAGCTGCAATAATTATGTGAGCAGAATTGTAAATTCCATCCCTTTTATTGTGCTACCAAATATCCCATTCTTTGGAATGACCCACCCTTCATTTTCAACATCATCCCTTACCACTTTGTC
This sequence comes from Octopus sinensis, assembly GCF_006345805.1. Taxonomy (NCBI): domain Eukaryota; kingdom Metazoa; phylum Mollusca; class Cephalopoda; order Octopoda; family Octopodidae; genus Octopus; species Octopus sinensis. Next base: position 100,117,530 of record NC_043003.1, on the reverse strand, counting down.
TACTGGCAGCCCCTTTACCTTGAACATGCTCTTATACCTACCATTGATGGACTCCTCACTACCCTTTGTCATTCACTATTGCTACACTTGTATACCTCTGATCCCCACCTTCCTGTGTCTGTGATTGTTCATTCCTCTTTCACTTCCCCCATTTCACATTGTCTCCCTATTTCTTATCAATTGTTGTATTATTATGTTGCTCTCCTTTCTGAACCACCTTCTCTCCCAAACTAATATTCACCATTTACTACATTGACCATCTCTAACCACTTGTCGCTCAATCAGTACTACCCCCACCCCACTCAGTTAAAGTATCTTGTCTTACAAGCTACTTAATGACTTTACTAGTGTCAGTGCCATAAAAATAGCACCCAGTACACTCTATGTAGTGGTTGGCATTAGGAAAGGTGCCAAAGTAGATATTGGAACTCAAACCATTGAAACCATGCAGCATGGAAAATGAATATTAAATGATGATGATATGTTATTTTTACTTTTATTCTTCTTATATTTAGAGAAGATATGTTGATGGCGCTTCCACTACTGCAGGAAATGATGCAAGATTGGGCACAGCAAACAGATGACTTCCAGTTATGTACAGCAACACTGAAAAGTCTTGAAGACCTGCATTCTATGTTGACTGAAGCACAGTTGGACAAAAACCACTCCCTCTACACTTTAGCTGAAAGGTTTGTAGCGAAGTTTCTTATAAGTTAGCACCCCATTCTTTAACTTGTTTCAGACAAAAAAATCTGATGGACAATTTATTTTTAGCCACACCCTACATATTTTGACTCTCAAGAAATAATGACTACACCATTACATTCACTTGAAGCACTACTTAAAATAGAAGGGGTTTTTTTGTTTTTGTTTTTTTTTTTTTATGGCTGGGTAAATTCATTCCATATTGATGTTTCTTATTCCATTTTATTTTGCTATCAGCTTTGGGTAATGGTTTTGTTACATGTGCATACACATCTTATTTATAATATATTTATTTGTAGATATGCTGATTATTCTGTTGTAAAAAGTACTCGAGAGGCAGTCCAAACAACAATACAAGAGAAAATTGCTGACTTCAATCATGGTCATGCTAGCCATAAGGTAAACATATTTTTTCCTTTTTTAAACTGGTAAAAAGTTTGAACTTTATTAAATCATTCTGCTATGGTGGTACTTGGTAAAGTGTTATTTGTATACTTCTTTGAAGTAAAAGGAGTTAGTCACTCGATATTATTATCATCGTTTTAACACCCACTTTGCTATGGCATATCTTGGACAACTCTATGCTAACTACTTCATTGATAATCTTTCACCATCTAACCATAGGACCCTTTCAGCTACTCTCTCTCTCTCTCTCTCTCTCTCTCTATATATATATATATATATATATATATATATATAGAGGGGGACAAACACAGACACACAAATATATACACACACACATACATATATACGACAGGCTTCTTTCAGTTTCCGTCTACCGAATCCACTCACAAGGCTTTGGTCGGCCCGAGGCTATAGCAATGGGACTGAACCCGGAACCATGTGGTTGGTTAGCAAGCTACTTACCACATATATATATATATGTGTGTGTGTGTCTATATCACTGTAATCATTATCTTATTTCTCTCTTAATTATGTTGTTACTTGTCTACATTTGTTACGTAGCTACATATTTATGTCTCTATTGCATTTCTTAGAAAATCTCTCCTAATTTTCTATTTTGATGCTTTGATAGTCATTATTTTAGACTCCAAAATATACTTTATTTGAAATTGATAGTTCATTGCTGTTCAGTTTCCTGATGTATGTGAAGTGAAGCGTCACCTTTGAATAAACAAGCCATTCTACATGTATTCTGAATTCTTTCACTCAATTGTACAAAAACGTGTGTAAGGTACAGGCATGGCTGTGTGATTAAGAATCTTGCTTCCCAAACACAGGTTTCAATTTCAACACATTGTGTTATATTAAAGTATAGGACAAAGCTGTGAATGATAATCTGCATTTTGAGTGGAAACACACAAAGAGTTAATGATGGAGAATATGCAAACATACCAACAGGAGGTTGCTGTTAAATAGGATGCTAGTTTGTTGGATCTGAAAGACCAGATGATTGTTGGATTAAGTAATGTTAAAAGCTGCTACTGTACAAAATTGTCCAATTCATACTGGTGTGAAAAGGATTATTTTCCCAAACGAGTTGAAGTCCAAATTTTGTTTCAATTAATTAAATCATTTTAATGTCCACTATTCTATGTTTGTATGATGGTGGTATTTATTTACAGCTAACATGTGATATCAAAACAAAGATATGTACGTATGCACACACACACACACACATCAGGTTTCTTTCAGTTTCCACCTAAGTCCACTCAAGGATTTGGTCAACCTGGGGCAGTAGTAGAAGGTACTTGTCCAAGGTGACACACAGTGAGACTGAACTCAAAACCACATGTTTTGCTAGTAATGTTCTTACCCATAGTCATACCTGCACCTATAAACATGGAAATGATATTTGAATATCCAAAGTTTATCAAAATATTTAAGATTTAGGGACTAATCTGTGTCAAAATTTTAAATCTCGTGAAACAACTTTTTTTGCTGTTTTCTTAAACTGTTTCTGTAAATTTCCTTGTTATTCATTTCTTTACTTTATCTTCCTCAAGGTTGTATTGCAGAATGTTCAAGGACCTGTTTTCCAAAAAATGTTTGCAGAAGCAACAAAACCTCTGCAGTTAGGTGGTCCTAGTTTTTCAGCTGCCACTAAGTTCTTGCAAGCTGCTGGACAAGGGCAAATTGTACAACAGGTGTGTATATTACTGCCATCATTCATTCATTTTCTATTTCTCTCCCCACCCCACCCATAAACATGCAAGGTTGTCTCAGACTAGTGGTATTGATGCGGCTGGTGTCCAAATTGAGCTTCTTTAAGTTAGTGTCTAGAGAAAATGTGAGCAGTTCTTGGGAAGGAGAATAAGCATATATGTTGAGTAGAAATATATGGGTGAGACAGAAGAGGGTTAACGCAAGGCAGTGTAACTGCATTTGGCGGGCTTGTATGGAAGAAGTGGGGGTTACACAGCTTGTTGGCTCAGAGGGACAGGAATCTTGTAGTAGTGGTGATGATACAAGAGATAAAGGGACAATACAGTACATTGGTGTGGTTCTAGTGTGAGGGACAGGAATGTATGGTCTTTTTTTTTTATAATGTCGGCATTGCTTCTGTTCAGTACAACTGCATGCTCCCTATGCCAAGTGTCTTCTATTATAGCCCTAGGCTGACCAAGGCCTTGTGAGTGGATTTCATAAAGCCCACCAGTGTGTGTGTATACACATACATGACATTGAAAGGGCATCCAGCCATAGAAACCATGTGAAAGCTGACATTGGAGCTTGATATAGTCATACAGCTCATAGGATCCTATCAAACTAGCTAGCCTATGGCAAAATGAAAATCATTCATCAAAATGAAACACTGTTCCAAGTATGTGAACAGTACTTTTATGTCGAGCTTACTTGAGGTTTGTAGAGAGTAACAACATAGTGTAGGTAGTTTCTAATCCCAAAGTAGAAGTGTTGCTTTTGTAATCCAGTTTGGGCTTTATTAAAGACATGAAACAATACTACATCTTTCATGTAATGAAACTACAGAAGTAACAGCATTTCATTGCTGGAGACATGTCTGATACGTTGTCTGTTGTCTGTGATTTTAAGAAGTTTAAGTCTTGACTTTCCTACATTTGGATTCTAATGAGGGAGGGCTGCACCAAATAACTGGCCTTACTCATTCCTGACTCTTTGGGCCAATGGGAAGGTGGTCGAAATGACCGGAGTAGATCAAAGATACAATATGTTGACCAGAGTGATCTGTGTACCTCACTCTCTTCTGAGGTATCTATCCCACTTTTAATTTACTAGATATAGCTTTTTTTTTGCTGGTTCAACTTTGACCATTAATGGTTGGGTTTCTTCTCTGCAATTTACTGAACATCTTTGCATACATATATTACACTATTGGATAGCTGAGTTCATCCACACTTTGACAGATGGTGCTTTTTATTCTGCAGTGAGTATCTGAAAATCATGCAACAGATTGTACTGGGTTTTACATGATAGTGTTACTCGTTACCTTATTGTTTTCATTACTGATGTTGTTTGGTTTATAAATTGTTCACTTATTCCTAATTAAAGTGAGTAGATGTAGATTTTTTTTTAATATTATGTGTGTGCGGGCATGGCTAAAGGTGCAGAAGTAGCTGTATAGTTAAGAAGTTTGCTTTGCAATTGTTTTTACAAGATTTTTTGCAGTAGGCAGCACTTTAGGAAACCTATTAATATTTGCCTCTATGTCAAGTTTTATTTGTAAACAATTTAACATTAAAATGAAGGATTACTGACTGATTTTTTGTCAACTACCTATGTATTTAGCTTTTACAAAGATAAGGCTGATAGTGATTCCAAAATCTGAAGGCAAGCCAAAACTTTGGCCACTGTTAACTTTTTCCTTGTAGATTTAGTGTGTGCATGTATGTATAAATATGTTTGTTCTCTCTCTCTCTCTCACACACACGCACACACATGTAATCATTTTAATTTGTTTTTTGTTTTCAGTGTGAGCAGCTTGAAAGTGAGTTAGTGAGTTGTCTGGAGAATCAGCGAAGCATCTTACAGTCTAGCTTGGACATTCTCAACACTTATGCTGCCATTGTCGGACATGTAGGTCTTGTTTTGCTTAACCTTTACCTCCTTCTTGCACCACCTCTATCATCTTTTCCACCCAGATTTTTATTATATTTTCCCATAACAAAATGGTAAGAACTCTAGATCAGTGCTGCCCAACCTTTCCTGAACATGGGCCAGATTTAAGAAAAAACAGTGCCCATGGGCCAGACTCACATTTCTAGTCTTTCATTTTTTAATACAACTACTTGAAATGGTTTGAAAAAGTATTCAGGACTGAAAATATTGATTCTATTATTTTATTTACAGAAATTACTCATTATATAATTATTATTCATAACTCAATTTATACATACATATGGTGCTACTTCATCATTGCTATCAAAAAATTATAGCCTCCAGATATTACACGTATATTATCATAAAAAATAATTTGACTTATAACTTTACATTCTACAAAATAATTTTAACAATTGATCAAGATTTGAGAAAAAAAACATTTGCTCAAATGGCATTTAATTAAATAATAAAACAATTTCATCTTGAATGAAAATATCAGTGAGAAACTTGAATTTGTTTTGAGTCATCAAGAAGCTTTTCAGTGTCTGCTGGAATATTTGTTAAGGCCAGTCAGAGTTCATCTTCGAGATGAGCATCACTCAATGAATTTCTTTTGTTTGATTTTACCAATTGCATGCAACTGAAGAGGTATTCACATATCCATGTCGAACCGGACAAAGCGAGAAAGCATTTTGAGTAGCAAGTAAGATTTGGATATTGAGTGTGAGGCAGACCGTATTTGTAGAAGTCCATCATTTTTCTATTTAAAAACTGACTCTTGACATCAAAGTCACTTTGCAATTCATTCAATTCCATTTGAAGCTCAAAGGGGGCATCAGTAGGATTCATGTCAAAAGGCATTGACAAAAATTTTCAGCTGGTCTTCACAAGCACAGAAATCCTTAAATCTCCTGGCAAATTCTTCTTGAATCTATTTTAACTTGTTTACAAAGAATTCCCAGTTTATGGTTGAAATGTGCGACTGTTCCCAAAGGCAAGGAAAGTGAGCATAATTGCTGTCTGCAACTTGAGAAATCCACAAATCTAGTTTCTTGTCACCTCTTGAAACAAATTATGGATGAGTTTTTCCTATTCTTGTAACCACACACTCAACTCATTCATCCATTTGTCATCATCAAAGTTTATGCACAAATTTCCTTTTGCTTCAAGAAATGCTGCCACATGTTCTCGAATATCATAAAAGCATTTCAAAGTACGGCCACAGCTAAGCCACCTTGGTAAAGTAAGGGATGCCAGCGAATTCAGAGTCTATCTCATTGAGAAAATTTCAAAACTGTCAATGATTTAATGCACAACTCCAAATGGTGTTGATGGCTTTCACAATATTATTTCACGATATTTCATGATAAAACTTAATGATTTTGGAGCAAAGTGATTTCTAATGTTGAATACAATAGTACCACAATATTTGCTCTTCACTCATATTCAGGGACTCCTGTTTTCTTTGGATGAAATCATGCAAGCATTGTTCCTTGCTGATCATTGCGCACCAGGCGATTGTAAGTCTGTCTTGCTTTTTCAAGCGCAGTATCAATTTATTTGAAGACAGCAGTGCCCATGCAATTTCCTTTCATAAGGCATAGAGCAAGTAACTCTTCAGTGATATTAAAATTTGAATCAACACCTCTCATGAAAATTGCCAGTTGTGACATATCAGTAATGTCAGTAGATTCATTGATGACAATACTGTAAGCTTTGAAGTTTCTACAAAATTCATTCAACTGCATTTTCATATTTTCGGCCAGCTCTTCAATCCTTTGGATCATAATACTATATGACAAGCTAACACATTTTATATCTTTCTCTGGGCATAGAATTTCAATCGCCAAGGTGATACATTCTTTGACAAAATCTCCTTCAGGAAAAGGTTTCATGTTGCAAGCAATCTTTTCAGCTATGATGAAATTTACTTTGGTATATTTTCTCGATTCATCATCTATTTTCTGAAAAATATTCTGTTGTGAGACTAACTTCATTTGAAGTAAAAGCACTTTCTCCTTGCATTGATCTCCTTCATAACAATTATGGGTCGAAGTGTGCTTTAATGTGTAATGCCATTTCACATTCTCAACTGTTGCAACTTCGACTGTTTCACCACAAATCAGGCAGAGACATTTTGTATCTGATTCCACAAAGAAATACAAATTTGTCCATGCTTCGTTAAACCTACGATTCTCCTTGTCTACCTTTCTGATTTTTCTAGCCAATGCCATGGATGAACAAAATTTGAAATTTATTGTGAAAAGGAAACTAATTTGCTCATATCAAAGGTTATGCCACAGTAAATCTAAAATTGAGTCACCTCAAATGCCAGCTTTATTGATGTGGAAAAGTCCACATGATGTTAAGAAATGACACCCTGAACCACGATAGATTATTGTGGTGCGTGCATCTTCGACCTGCTGAGGTGAGCGCTCTAAGGCTTTAGATTGGACAACCAAATCAACCAATCATACACACTTTGATAAGTCGCTTTTTACCAACTTTCAATGCCAGCAAACGAAAAGGCGCTATTTTTAGACCTGATGCAACTCCATTCAACCAAAACTGAAAACTTCGATTCGGTGCTTCTGGAAATCAGGACCATCAGTCACTTGGCATTTTGATGCTCCCAGGCAAAGTCTGCCCCTTCCCATCTACTTGAACTTAGCCAGGGGACTGGTGGAAGACCAAGTTCCAGCGAAAAATTGTAACATGAAAAATTATTATGACAATTTACTGGGGGGGGGGGTCAAGAAGAGAGTGGGCAGATGCTATGAATTTTTCAGGTAGGGCCTATCATAGAAATAGATTTCAGGATTTGTTTGTCCATGTGAGCAAGCATGGGAATCAATTTCTATGCTTTCAGGTTAACACAGTGTGTCTATATGAAGTGTTGCTAACACTGCCAGTGCCAAGAATATATTGAGTTCATTAGTCAAATTCACTCAATACTAACTTGTTACTTGAAGAGTTAATAGTTTTCTTTCACTCATCACTACACACTGTTAATAGCTTTAAGAAAGCCTCAAACTCTCAATGGCTCCAATAGGGAGGAGCAGTAGCTCAAGTAGTGAATAACTAACATCTCTTATGGTTGATCAGCTGGGTTGAATTCAAAGCCCTCCAGTAGAGTTAGCTTGCAGGAAGATAAATTCCTCTACTAAACTTAAACAAAGCACTTTGCTGGTATCTCATTAACTTCATTAACCTGATTAACTCAATATGGCATCAATTGAAGGATAACTGGGTAGAATAGTAATTACATTGGCTGTTTGTATCTGTTCTGTATGGGTTGTTGTTCTCCTATCTTACACTAAATTTTTGTCTATTGTTTATTCTGTTCCAGTTTGGATTACCATTTTCTGAGAAAAGCCGAACTAGTAACTACCTCACCTGGTTGCAGCGTTTATTGAGAAACTTTTCCTCAGACAAGTAAGCTTTGCTGTTATTTTCCTGTTGAAATCAGATAATTTTTTCATTATTTTCACTTTTTGAAATTCTCTTTTGATAAGAGGTTTCCAAGAATGTTCAGTTATTGCTGTTAACTGATATATTGTTGTTGCTACTGTTGCAAAGAGGTTGGCATTTGATTATGGTAGTGTAGTCAGGAGATTGTAGACTTGCACGATTCTCAGTATATCTGCCTACAACTACTACCACTTTATGCAGACAGTAGACACAGTAGAGGGGGTGAGTAGTAAACCTGGCTTCTGGAAGAGATCTGTTTTATGTACAGCAGCATCAGCTTAATTATCAGATTTTTAAATAGCTGCCTATCAAAACCATTTTGAATCACTCATTCAGTCTATCATAAGTGTCCTCTCTAATTGTACCTGTATATTTTAACCCTTGGAGAATTATTGCGGGAGCTAGAGGTGTTGAGGGGTATCCCACTCAAATTAAGACACAGTAATTATTGTGGTCTGTTTCAGGCAGGGCCTCTGGGTTTTTTAAAAAAACAAACGGGATAAGATTACAAGCAGTCTCATGCAGAAATAGCTTGAGAGGAAGTTATTCTATTGCTTCTATTTCACTATCATCTTGCCCAAGCTTTCATCTAATCAGGTTAGAGTATTTGTTTCTGGTCAGATGGTCTATCTTCTGCTCAGAAGTGATCATGTTCATGATCACTTCTGAGCAGTGAATCGAACCTTTTAATTGAAGCATCATCACTGACCAAATCCTAATATGTCGCCAGCAATCCAAATTGATTTGGTCAGAAATTGAAACTGAAGCAACAATAAATGTTTGTTTAGTTTGTTGTTTATGTGTTTGTGTTATTTCACAGCTTTCTCTTACTGTAAAGAAAGTGTTAAAATGTGTTTTCCGATACATGCAGGGCGTCAAAGCTGTTTTGTATGTTCTTCTTCATTGTCCAAATATTACTGAGTTACAAAGCTATGTTAAATAGCTGTTGTCACATATAGGTAGACTGGATTTGACCATCAACTGAAGCCATCATGAAGTTCATCCTTTTTTTTCCTTTGCTCAGGAAGGGCAACAGTATTTCTCTATCAATGGCTATATGAAAGAGAATTCTATGAGGATAAGATTGAAAAGACTCAAAGCATATACCTCCAGTTTGGCTAAACACTCATCATTTTTTGTTGTGGGTGTTACCTTCCTGTAAATTTGGTGAAAGGTGTGTGTGCCAAAAATGTCCTGCACAAATAGGCTGGCTCTAAGCGTGTATCTTAAGTTGGAGAACACAGTGGGAGAAAGTGTTTGCCCTTGATAGTCAAATACACTTGTGGAATTGTGAGGTTGTTTGACTGGCCCTAAGTGGCTGTCCCTTTAATGAGATGTCTCATACCTACCTTTTGTATTCTTTTGTTTTCCATTCCTTCCCCCCCCCCATGATTGATTTTGTATGGATCCTTATTTTTGTCCTTGTAATGTCCTTTACATCCTTTGTATTATGAAATAGGGGTGGGAGAGTGCAAAACAGTAAAATATCATGTTGCATTAAGTTATATCCTTTTACATTTTCAGGTTAAATCCTTCAACTTAGAGCAATTTAAATGCATTCTTCTCACCTTCCCCACCTAAATTTGGTTTTATTGTCTACCTTTTTGGGGTCAGTACAATAAAATCCTAATCAAATGTTGGAGTCACTTCAATTGACTGTTCCACTCCCTTAAATTTCTAACTTGTACCTATGTTGGGAGCATTGTTGTTATTATTATTAAAAGGGCAGTGGATTGGCTGAATTGTTAGAGCATCGGGAAAAATGCTTTGCAGTATTTGTGCCAACTCTACATTCTGAGTTTAAATACTACCAAGGTCAATTTTGCCTTTCATCTTGTCATGGTCGATAAAATAAAGCACCAGTCAAGTACTGGGATCAATGTTGTTGACTAATCCCACCCCTAAAAGAAATTGTTGGCCTTGTGCCAAAATTTGAAACTGCTGCTGCTGTCATTGTCATCCCTTACAACAGCTTAATGGCATTTCTTTTGAATCTCTGTGCTCTGAGTTCAAAATCTGCTGAGGTCATCTTTGCCTTTCATCCCTTCAATGTTGATAAAACAAGTGCCATTTGAGCACTACAGTTGATGTTATTGACTTACCTGCTCCCCTAAAACTGCTAGCCTTGTGCCAAAATTTGAAACCACTAGCACTATGACCCGGCAACGCCAGGTCATAGTGTTAGTGCATGCATATACAGCTGCGTGCGTGCACACATACGCGTGAGTACTGTCCAAATCTCTGACCAATCACATATAGCTAGCTGGCATTCAATTGACGTATCAAGTTTCGGGCATTTTGATTCGGTTTTGGATAGAAAGTTCACAAAAATGTCACTTCTATTGATTTTTTAATGGCTTTGCAGGGTGACTGGGGAAATGTAAAGATGTGCACGACCACCCTTGGATGGTTTTGAATGACCATAGAAAGTGCGAGCCCTCTAACTGAAAAATTGTGGATTTGTATAAAGGACACACACGCAGACATTTTGCCGTTTATATATATAGAGATTATTAATAATGGTATTAATTTTAAGTTAATGAGTGGCTGAAATGTTAGATTGCCAAATTAAATGTTTTGTAGTTATATAATGTGCTTTTATTGTCCCTGTTATCTCGACTATATATTCGTGTTATATGTAGCCTTCACTGAAAACCATGATTTCCACTACAGCATCAGGCATTAAATATCTATTTGCCTCCAATGTTCAACACGTTTACTTGCAGCTGTTCAGAAATTGTTGATGAGTTTGATGAGATGTACCGTAAGATGTGCACCAACTCCGTTAGTAGCCAACCAGTCCTGAATGTTGAGATGAAACTGCAGACAATTATCAACAATACCAACAGTCGTCTAGTAAAGCTGGTGGACAGACGTAGCCTGGAGAGTACTGACACTGCTCAGCTGGAAATTATGCTTAAACAGGCTATACATTTGATACACAATTTCATTGAAGGTTAGTCTCTCTCTCTCTCTCTCCTCTACATTTGAATTCTGCTATGTTTCACTTTGCATTTTGCTAAATAAAATACCAGTCAATTAGCAAAATGTTGATTAGGGTTAGCTATTTCAGCACTTTATAACAGAACTTTCTGGATTATTAACACCAACCTTAGAGATTAAAGGTTATTCCAATAGCCTCATTTTCATGGTATTCTGATCTCTTATCTTATCCCCGAATGTGTATCTACCTTAGTTTCCTAGTTTGAATCAGAAATAATGCAACTAATGACAATCAGAAATCAGACCAATCAAATCATAGTCATCTTCATCATCATTTTAATGTCCACCATTTCATGCTTACATGGGTTGGATTTTCTCTTCTGGATGCCCTTCCTGTTACCAACCCATGACCTGTTTCCAAGTAAGGTAATATTTGCTCATGGCCAGTCATCTTTTCACAGAATATGTTTCAAGACAAAGAGAGAGAGAGAGTGAGGATGACACATACACACACAAATGATGTGCTTCTTTCAGTTTCCATTTAACAAATCCTCTCATAAGGCTTGGGTTGGCCTGGAGCTATAGAAGGAATGTTCCCAAGGTGCCACACAGTAGAACTGAACCTGAAATCTTATAGTTGGAAAGCTAATTTCTTGATCTCACAGCCTTTCCTGTACTGAGATGTAAATATTTCATAAGTAGGGGTGAGGTTAATAGTTGAAAAAATTATTATCTCAGACATTTTAGACCTTTATTTAGCACTTACATAGACTAGGTTTATACTCTTTAATACTTGTTTCAGCTTTGCAACCATGGTCATACTGGAGCACGTTTCATGGGTGTCTTTTCAGTAGATGTTTTTATCCTGATTCAGTATTAACAGGCACTCCTATAGGATTATTTGGAGTGTATTGCTTCCATTCTTGGTGTCTCCAGTTTGACTCTTTTTGTTTCCTTTCCGTTATTTCCAGAACATGGCATCGAAGGTATAAAAAGTCTCACTTGTGTCATAGTAACCGCTCTTTGTTCATTTAATAAACGTTACTTATTGATGGAAGGTGCTGCTGTAGGTAAGTGTTCACTTCTGGGGTTTGTTTTTTCTTCTAAAAATTTATCCTTTCTTATTCACTGTCCTGCCTGTTCTTTGTTGCTGTTTGATCTCCCTGCCTCCTCTGTGTGGCTATTTGCCATTTTACTCTGTTACTTTGTCACTTCTCTCTCTCTCTCTCTCTCTCTCTCTCTCTCTCTCTCTCTCTCTCTCTCTCTCTCTCTCTCTCTCTCTCTCTCTCTCTCTCTCTCTCTCTCCTCTCTCTCTCTCTCCTCTCTCTCTCTCTCTCTCATGTCTTCTCACTGGCACAGATGTCTGACAGTATTGGTTTCTGTTTCTAATTTATAGGGGCTGGTGATCGCTTGATGGACTTGACGTCCCGTGACGGGGACTGGTTCCTGGATGAGCTTTGCAGCATGAGTGGCAATGTCAACCAGTTACTGGAGATTCTCATTCAGAACTCTGTGGTAAGCACACCTGTACATTTCTGCACATAGGCTCTTCCATGCATAGACAGTCTCATTCCCATTTAAATATGTACATAAACATACATATGCATGCAGGATCTCTTACACATTCTATATGAGAATCTATCTGACAATCTTCATCTAAGCAACAATTAATTTATACACACACGCACACACACACACACGCATCAGGTCATTAAGAATGAAATCTCCAATTTTGAACTGAAAGTTTTATTTTACTTTATCTCAACAAAATGCAATGCAGTTAATCAAAGTATGCTCCTAAATTATCAACACAATTTAGCCATTTTATCGATAGCTTATTTATGCCAGCAGTGAAGAATTCTGTAGAGCAAGAGGTGATGAAATCACGAAGGTCTGTTTTAAGTTCCTGTAACTTGAGTAGTGTTCTTTGTGCGACATGTGGTCGAGCATTGTCTTGCAAGAGAAATGGCCTGTCTCTATTGACCAATCTCGGTTGTTTAATTGCAAGTTCACTCATTTCGTCCAGTTGGTTGATGTATACATCCGCTGTAATTGATTTACCAGGTCTCATGAAGCTATAGTGGATGACACTAGCGCTGGACCACCACCAAACAGACACCATTAGCTTTTTTTGGTGAATATTCTTTTATGGATTATGTTTTGACACTTCGTCTCTACCCAACCACTGTTTAGAACACTTGCTATTGTTGAAAAGAATCCATTTTTCATCACATGTAACAATAGGATGCAAAGCTGATTCGCTTTTATGCCGTGACAGCAAAGAACAGCAAGTTTCTAGACAATGTCTCATTTGATGCTCATTCAGTTCGTGTGGTACCCATTTGTCCAGCTTCTTTACCTTACCAATTTGTTTCAGATGATCCAATACAGTTGGAATCCAAATATCAAATCTTGCTGCTAACTCACACATAGTTTGAGGTGTATCCACTTCCACTACAGTTTCCAGCTCATCATTATCCACCTTGGTCTCGGGTAACCACGAGGTTGATTTTCAAGAGTAAAGTCACCAGACCAGAACTTCTCTAACCATCGATGTACAGTGTGCTCATTCACCACATCTTCACCAAACACCTCATTGATGTTTCGAGCTGTCTGGGATGCATTGGTTCCATGATGGAACTCGTATTCATAAACAACACGAATTTTTTATCTATCCATGAATTCACAAAAATTGATTTACAAGAGAAAACTCAATATAATTAGACAGTATGAATTGCATTTTGAAAAGTGATGATGTAACTCTTCAATGTTGTAAAATGAAGACTTGTCAGGATAAAACAGAGTTAATGACTGTCAAACTTGATTATTTACATTCAACAGATATTTGTCCTCATTTTGTTTGTTGTTAACACAACGTTTTAGCTGATATACCCTCCAGCCTTCTTCAGGTGAGGGTATATCAGCCGAAACATTGTGTTAACAACAAACAAGATGAGGACAAATATCTGTCAAATGTAAATAATGTACATAATTGCTCATCTCTTAAATATAGAACTGTATTGTCAAACATGATGCATAAGAAAATTGGGCATTTCATTCTTAATGACCTGATATATTAATCTTCTAGTAATTAGCCTTTGATAGCTGTTCACAAAGCTATTTCCAGAAACTTTTGCTTTCTTTTACATTTATAATATTTACATCCCATTTCTCTATTGTTTCTAAAATTTCCTATTTCAGGCTGAGACTGAACTGGATATCCGTCAGCTTCATAATGCTCTCACAGCAACACACAAAACATATATTGCCCTGCATGTGAGTTGATTTTTTGACTTTACTTAAGCTGGGAGGGGGATCAAGGAGCTCACCTGCATACTGCATAGTCATTTTACAGTAAGATACATTAATATGCTTGATCCAATTTATGTGGACACATCTGGACTCTTATTTCACAGTTGAATGATTAGTGATAGGAACAGTACTATCGCTTGTAAAAATAATTGCTCTAATAAAAAGTAATGCCATCCTATTCATGCAAACATGAAAAAGTTGATGTGAAGTAATACCAGTGAAAGTATTATTCCAAAGAAGTGAAATGGTGGTGGGCATTTCAAAGGTTCAGCAGTCGAGATTGTATGGTGCTTATGTATGCAGCGGGGTTTTGTATGTTAACAAAATATGGTTATAAAATGAGAAGGATGTCTGAAGACTAAAAAGTAATGATTGTAAGCCTGCACTGTTGGATGTGTATTGTTTGTTAATGTAAGGATGACAACACAAATGAGTGAAGAAAAATTAGATATTAAGAGGTGTGAAATGTAGTGTGCAAAAAGCAAGACTGCTCTGGTATGGACTTAAGTGCCACACCCTAGTGGTTGAGGGAACCTGTGGAAGAGTAGACCCAGGAAGACCTAGGATGAAGTGGTGAAGCCACGACCTTCGAACTTTGGGCCTCACCGAGGAAATGACTAGTGACCGAGACTTTTGGAAATATGCCATGCGTTAGAAGACCCTACAAGCCATATGAGACCATAATCTCGTAGCCTATGCCAGGGGCGTTACCAGCCCACTTATGCGTACCTTTTCCTTCTTGGACACTAAAACTTTACTTGCGAAGACCCGTTGAGGCAAGTGAAATCAAAAATCAAAATCAAAAGCAAATTCGATGACTGGCGTCCGTGCTAACGGAGTGCAAAGAGCACCATATGAGTGTGATCATTGACAGAGTGGCTAACCGGCTTCCGTGCCAGTGGCACTGAAAAGGCACCATTCGAGCGTGATCGTTACCGGTGTCGCCTTACTGGCACTCGAGCCCCATGCTCGTAGGGTATTAAGAGCACCATCCAAGCATGATCGTTACCAGCATCGCCTTACTGGCACCTGTACCGGTGACATGTGTAAAAGATTCAAGCGAGGTCATTGCCAGTACTGCCTGACTGGCCCCGTGCCAGTGGCACGTAAAAGCACCCACTACACTCTCGGAGTGGTTGGCATTAGAAAGGGCAGCCATCTGGTTCGCCAGCCCTCAGTCATTCGTCCAACCCATGCTAGCATGGAAAGCGGACGTTAAACGTTGATGATATATATATATATATATATATATATATATATATATATACACACACACACACATATATGGAGGATGATGAGCTGGGTGATGAAACACTGTGATCTAAGTGGAAGAGGAAAATGTCTGAAAAACTGGTTGAAAGTAATCTCAAGTGGTTGAACTTCACAATGGAAATAATAAAATACTGCAATAAAAGCTGAGATATTGGTGTTAGAGTAGACCCATCCAACTAATGTAAGAATGGCAAAAAGAACTTACAAATGACAGTAGTAGCAGCTCCTCATTCTCCGCATAAGCACACATTTGCATAAATAGTAAAAATATTTTATAACATTTAAATACAAAGAAACAGGAAAAAAGGGAGATGAGAAAGAAAAGAAAAGGGGTGGCGGTAAAACAGAAGATGAAAGGGGTGGGGGTGATGACCTTCTTGCCAGTTAGTTTACTGTGTGATTTAAAATATTACAGCTTACTAATCCTTGCATGCTGTAACTCCTTACAGATGTCAAAATAATTTAGGTGTTGTTTACTGTTTATTTTTCAATTCAAATTTTTCAACCAAGGATCAAAAGTGAAATAGTGAATAAATTTATCTTTTCCTATAATTGTGCATTGTTAAATGGTTTCCATTACCTTCCTGGTTTTAGTTTCATTCCTGAAATACAAAAAGGAGTTAAAACCTGAATTTTCCTTTTCACAGGAACTAAATGTGAATTTTCGCAGTATAATTATCCCTGAAGCTCTAAAAACAATCCAAGCTGAAGAAGAAAGTGTTTGTATTGCTCTTAAATCTCTTAACGAAATGATTACTGACGCAGGTTGTCCCTTAGAACAACTTGTACATCAGGTGGAAATTCTTCACAGGAACAAGGTGATGGGAATTGAAGTAAGTTTTTGTTTTTTCCATTCACTTAAATACTATTAGATTCATTGATAAAAATTACTCTCTGTAATATTTGTAACTCTACAGTTCCTGTTATCTGTAACATGACCTTACAGCTTCTCATGTCTATTTAATTTGAAGGTTGAAAACTAAAAGTACTTTTTTAAAATATGTGTTAACGTCAGATTATTTTCATTTGTTAAATTAATATCAATTAAAACTAAGTGGTCTAGCATGACCACTTCTTTCTGGTTGTGTAAAAGTTGTCAACATGATTTTTTTTTTTTTTGTTGGGTTTGTAAGAGAGAGCCTTTTATATTTGAATTTTCATTCTCACATTCAAACATTTCCACTTCTTTCTTTCTTTCTTTCTTTCTTCTTCTTATTATTATAAAGGCAATAAGCTGGCAGAATTGTTACTGCAACAGGCAAAATTCACAGTGACATTTCTTTCGACTTCAACTCTTCAGTTTTCTCTGGCAAATTTAATGCTTGTTTATTCACATTTTGAATCAATTACACATTATCTTATAGGGGTCAATAAGATAAGGTACTGATCAAGTTTGGGGTCCATGTAATCAACCTACCTCCTCTCATCAGATTGCTGGCCTTGTGACAAAATTATTATTATTTTTAATATGTATTCCTGTCTTCATGTTATCTTGTAGAATACTAACACAGACATATTGGAGGTGGTGCTGAAGCTGGAGAATCGGTTCAAGGAGTTACTCAAAACAGCTGATACCGAGCCAGCCGACCTGAGCCCAGGACAAATGCTGCTGATGGCCTTCAATGGGCTCTTCGTCAAATTGGAGACTGAGTTTGCTGGCTTCCTGGAAATTATGGAGGGGATGGAAATTACTGACAGTTGGAAGAAGGTTGACATGATCAAAGAGGCTAAGTCTTTCCAGGTACAACCTTCTTTGATTGTGCAGTTATGGAGAAAGAGAGCGGTTTAGTTTATACAGTGTGGGTCACTAATTGTTGGTATTGACAATCACAGTATTTTTAATGATTGATTGATTGATTAGAGACTAAGATTGGAAGATTGAAATTGTGTTACTTATTAGTGGAATGCAAAGTAGAGTTCCAAGTTGGTGCACATGAAAAGCTGAGTTAGGAATTTTGGTTAATGTTCTTCATAACTGCTTGCTACAAGTGATTATGTAGGATTTGTTGAGTTTGAGTGAAAGTTGTAACATTAGTGTCTGCTGTGCTGTCATCATCATCATTTAACGTCCACTTTCCATGCTAGCATGGGTTGGACGGTTTGACCGGGGTCTGGGAAGCCAGGAGGCTGCACCAGGCTCCAGTCTGATCTGGCAGTGTTTCTACAGCTGGATGCCCTTCCTAACGCCAACCACTCCATGAGTGTAGTGGGTACTTTTTACGTGCCACTGGCACAGGTGCCAGGGGAGGCTGGCAATGTCCATGATTGGTTGGTGCTTTTTACGTGCCACCGGCACAGAAGCTAGTCAAGGCGGCGCTGGCATCGCCCACGTACGGATGGTGCTTTTAACGTGCCACCGGCACAGGTATTACAACTACAATTTCCATTTTATTTTATTTATTTTGCTGTTGATGTACTTGACTCAATAGGTCTCCTCAAGCACAGCAGGCCGTCCTGCAATCCAAGGCACTTTGGATGGGCTGGGACTTCTATGTGAAGCTGGTGCAGGAAACAGCCATGAACTCACGTTATTTATCGGGTCTTAGAAAAATCACCTTTATCATACACAAAAATGCTTCTGTGTATGAGTGTGTGACACACCTTCTTTGTGTGTAGGCATAATAAAAAGCCATTCTTTTTGTGTTGTGTGTGTGTAGTGTATATGCTTTCTTACACAAAGAACCAGGTGTGATAATGTTTTATATAACAACAGCAAGTTGATTGATAGATTGATTTGTGGAAGCTGCTAGTCTGACAGTCTGTCTGAGGGTTGATGGTTTTCTTTTTTAAGCCAATGGAACTGATTCAGACATTTTGTATTTTTAGAATAGGTAAAATGAAGATATGAATTTTAATTAAAATACATCATGGTTATTAATATTTAATTAACAAAGAAGTTCACAAAATAAGTATGTGTATCATGGGAAGAAGATAATTCAGCTATTTTGATGTAAGATGTTTTCATTATTGGAATTAGCTGTTTACTTGGCAATTAACCCACAAATACTCTCAATTCTTATTTACTCTATCTGCCTAAATGGGAATAAGAGCCTGAATCAGTGACAAGCTCTCTATACATATAATTGATGAAAGGAATCTGTTTAGCTGAGTAAATATGTGAAGCAACTTACCAATTTGAATTTATTTTAATTATTTAATATTATTTTTGTCTTTTTTAGCTGTCTTCTTTCACACCTGAAACACGGGAGTTGATGACAAATCTGTTTTTTGTAAAACGACTTCAAGCTATGCAAGATTTCTTCCAAATGTGTCAACAGTTTTCTTCAGTTCTTGATAGTGAGCTACTTTTTTTTTTTTAGTTTTCCTGATTTAAAAAAATATTTTTTATCATGTTATCTGAGAACTCCTCTTTAAATTACTTAACTTAAAATGTTTCTGAACAGAAGTATTTCTTTGATAAAAAAGGTAGAGCAAATGTAAGATATGTTTTTTAAAAAAATGCATTATGATTGTAGCAGACGAAACATAGCTAGAGACAAGGACCTGCCGTTATTTGGAAAGAAAGAGTTATGTATAGTTTATTTTAGATGTGTAGTCTTAATAAACAGGTTGAATATAAGTGACATTTAAAGGAATTTATTTACTGGGGAGAGTCAAAGCTGGTCACAAAATGCTGATTGTGGAATGTGTACTTGTACTAAAATAGACCTGTCTGTTGAGTTGAGGCTGTAATTTATCTTGCAATCTCTCTGATTTGTTTGGTTTGCAATGAAAAAATTCTTGCAAAACAAAATGCTCTGAAGCTAGTTAAGGCTGATGGAAGGCTTGGAAGTAATTAACGGTTATCACCAAGAATATCATAATCAGTGAGCTCCCAAACTTGTTCTTGAATAATAGTACTCCTGTAACTTTAGGTTCCTCTCTGAACTGCAGGATCTTGAATAGAGGCATCCTTGGACAACTACTTGTCACCCATGCCAGCCTCACTTCTTCAGGCCACCGATGATGTCCTAAGGAATAGCAAAACCAATACAGCTTAAGATTAGTACTATAACAGAATTCATTGAGCCAAAGCAGATCCCTCAAGCCATTTCATCTAATGCTCCCATTCCATCGGCCTTGATCGAGATTTTTAAATTGCCCCCATAAGACAAAGTTGATCTCAGTAGAATTTGAACTCAAAAGTACAGAGTTGAATACTCAGAGACTTTCTGTCTGATGCTCTAGCAATTCTACAAATTTACCATCTATTACAATATGGAGAACAGTGTACACCTGTTATATTCTCTCTCTCAAATATGTTACATCTCTTTATACTTTTATTATGCCACCAATTATTTTGATATTATCCCCACTACAATAATCACTGGTATGCAATAGAGAAGTAATATCTTATGTGAATGGATAACAGTAAATGATTGGCAAAAAATAGTCAAAAGAAACTGGTAATGATCTTCATCAGTCAAAATTATGTGAAGTCTGTGAGTTTGGATAAGTTTGTATTCTTCAAGGATAAAAGGACTGTGATGTTTTGTGCTTAACTTGTCAGAGAAAATAAATTTCACAACAGTTGTAAAATTTTTCTTTCAGGTAAAGGGTCAATCTTAAAACATCACATTCCTCTTTACCCCTGCAACATACAAACTTACCTAAGTTCATAAATTTTATTTCTCTGTATCTATCTTCTCCCAGGTTCTTCTGGCAATGTGTGTTTTGATGATGAACAACTGGCAAAACCTGTCAAGAAGTTTATTGCAGACTATGTTAGGAAACAGGTATGTCTCTTTAACTACCTTAATCTCTCTCTCTCTCTCTCTCTCTCTCTCTCTCTCTTGTACACACTCCTCCTTTTGTCTCTCCCTCCCTCTCTAAAACAGAATTTCCCTATTTTAATTTCATGCAGTAATTTTTTTTCATTCCTTTTCTTTCCTTCAGTTAGTTGCAAATAAAAGAAGCACAATGGCTAAAGTAAAGATGCTGATATACATTCAAACCTTACAATCATATTTGCACTATTTTGATTGATAGTGAAAAATAACAAGCCCCACACTTTACAACTGAGTAGCTAGTGAGAGGCAGGACCTTCTGAAAAATAAACATTTACCTCATCTTGAATGAAAAATCCATCTTGTCCATACCAGCATGGGGAAATGCATATAAAACAGAATTTTATATTGAAAATCTTCAACAGTTAATTCATTCAAAAAATAAATTATTTCTTGTATGAAATATTTTTGTTGCTGATGATTCGATTCCATCTTTTTGTCTCATTCTATATCCTAGGTTATTGGTTTCCCATCTCAAATTCTCGGCTACATAATCTGCATTTACATCAATTCAATGGGTTTGAATGTAACTGCTGAAATCGAATCGAAGGACGTCGGTGCTGAGTCAAAAGTGCCATTGGATGACATGCGCAAGAAAGCAGTGGATGCTTGTCTTAAAAATGGCCACTTCAAACATGTGCAGTTCACACAGGCCAGCTCATTAACCAGTTCACAGGAATCAACCTGGAGGAAACATGACCTAGCCAGGTAAGGGATACAGTTGTTTTTACCCATGTTATACACACAGCATTAGCTAATGTAGGAATATTGCCTCCTCTACTTCACTTACTCCTGTGTCTGCCAATATGTAAACTTCTATGCAGTTGCTTGGCCTGCTAGAAATGGCAGCCACGCTTCAAGTTAACCCCTATTTTCTTTAATTCTTTTGATAAAGACCCACCCAAGACCACCTCTGCTTTAAAACATCCTATTTTAAGATTATCTAAATTACCTTTCATCAAAATTTCATCTTATATCATGTTTCAAACACCAGCCTAATAATGAATTATTTTATTAAAGTCTTCATTATTTCAAAAAGTAATTGAAAATTACACATTGGATAATGTAGCCCAAGATAGACTGTATCTGAAAATGAAATAGTCATGACTTGAATGCTGAGGGCAATTCAATCAGAACAGACTTGTGTCTAAGCAACAGCTGCCTCTTTTATTCATTCAGTCTTTTATGTCATTGCCACATGAAGAATTGTTGATGAAATTTCTTTCAATGATGTCTAGGGCCTCTAGTTATGTCTGTGACTGAACTATGGACATATTTCTGATTGCTGTATAGGAGATTTATATTTGTATGTTTGGAGGTGGTGTGTATATTATATGCTGAGTGAGTATTTTGATGGGTGCATGTCTTTACAGTTTATATTTTTATACTTGTAGTTATTGTTTAATACTATGGGCTATAAGAATATTAGTATATTAATCACAGGTGTCACTGCGACAGGTAGGCATTGCTATGATACTATACTGTGATTGCAACAGGAAGTTGAATTTGAGTGATTAATATCCACTTAAACAAAATATTCTTTGATAAGCTAAAGGTCAAGTAGTTCTGCTATCTTCACTTCTTTGCTAGCTCTCGTAGGTTTCCACTTGAAACAACTTGATGTATCTTGCTATCTGCTACTTATCACTAATGGCTGTGTATATGTCTATAAATCCAGGCTAAACATTGTATGCAATTCTTCCTTCTCCTCCTCTCCAATGTATTCCCACCAAACAATAATAATATCTTTTTTTCCACTTGAAGCTCTTTGCAGGACCTTAATAGGATGTGCAGTGAAGGCTCTGGAAAGATATTACTGTTCATCTCTTTCACATTGCTGTAATGAAGCACTGGTTGTGAAATTAAATGTTTGGATGATGAGCATTTGATTGGCAAGATTCAGTATTGTCCTTGGCTCAGCTTTTTCTGACTAACAAGTTGGATGCCTTTCCTACTGTCAAAGACAGTAGGAAAGGCATCCAACTGAAAACAATTTCTATAAAAGCACCATGCTAGTGAAGATAAACAGCATTGAATAAATAAATGTATTTTTGTCTCTCCTTATTTCATTAGGCAAGCAACAAGGTAGTGGACCCTTATCACATAATCATAAGTTCACGTTTTATATTATGTTGCTGATCAAAAACTGCAAACATGCTTTTGTTTATCTGACTGATAAATAAAACAAAAGCTCCACATCTACACTAAAGTTGACTGGTTAGCAGTAAGATGAACATCCAAGGAAAAAAGGAATTGTTCCAAAGTGTGTGCCATTTTGGTTATGCAAATATAAAAAAAAAATAGATGTAAAAAATAAAGCCAGTTTAGTAGAATAATTTAAATATATTAGGTCATCCCATAAGTTCTGTCCGATTTTATCCTTTTTAAAATTGAATGAAATTTAATAGTATTTTAAAATGTCTAATGGAATTAAAAATTATTTTTATGCATTTGTGTACATTTAAACTAATTAAATATTATTTTACAGAATAACAGAATTAAAATTTCTTTGATTAAAGCCCTTTCTAACATGGAAGTATCCAAAGAGAATTTAAGGAGCATAATGCTTTATGAGTACAAAAAAGGAAACTCTGCAGCCCAAGCAACTCGAAACATACACTCAGTTTATGGGAAAGAATGCTTGAATGAAAGAACTTGCAGAAGATGATTTACAAAATTCAGAAGTGGAGATTTCAGCCTTGAAGATGAAGATCAAACATTGCATCCAGTTGAGTTTGATGATAAGCTCCTTGAGGCATTACTTGAAGAAAATCCTGCATTATCAGTTGAATAATTGGCAATAAAGTTTAGTTCAAACCATACAACTGTTCATCGTCATCTTCAGCAACTGGGAAAGGTTCCTAAACTTGGAAAATGGCTGCCTCGTGAATTGTCCGAAAGCAACTGCAAATCCTCTTCTCTCCTTTCTTGCGAAATCATTTCCCCCTTTTTGTATAGACTTGTGACTGGTGACGAAAAATGGATCTTCTATCAAAATGTTAAACGTCGTAAACAGTGGCTTATTAAAGGGAAAAAGCTCAACCACAACCAAGAAGGAAACTTGATGGAAAAAAGGTTCTTTTCTCTGTCTGGTGGGATTGCAAAGGAGTAATTCACTTTGAATTTTTATCACCTAATGCAACAATCAGTGCTCAAGTCTACTGTCAGCAATTAGAGCGTTTGAACCAAGCTTTGAAGAAAAAAAGACCCGCTTTAGTGATTCGAAAAGGAGTGATGTTCCATCAGGACAATGTGTGACCCCACACTGCAAAGATCACATCACAGAAGATCGAAGAGCTTGGTTGGGAAAAAGTTCCTCATCCACCTTATTCTCCTGATCTTGCTCCATTCAGACTACCATTTGTTTCATAGTTTACAGAATCATTTGGGGGACATAACTTTCATAAGCTAGGAGGAGGTCGAAACTGACATTTCAGAGTTCTTTGTTTTGAAACCAAAAGAGTTTTACATTCATAGGATTAAAAAGCTTGTAAATAGATGGAAGGAAGTCATAGATAATCCAGAAAAGTACATTCATGATTAAATTTCAATTAAATATAACATTTGATCACTTGTTTTCTTTATTCAGAATTCAGACAGAACTTATGGGATGACCTGATATTTGGATGTTGCTCTCCACCTACTGACACTTATCACCTTCTTCTCCCTGATCCACTCCTATTTTACTTCACTTGTATTCACCATTCACTGCATTCCTCTCTATCTTCATTTCTAACCATTTGTAACTCTTTTGCACTCTAACAAACTTACCATCCACCCTTCCCTAGTCTCTCTTATATTCACCTTATTGTAACTTGAGGGTATGCTCTGACACTTCATCTCCACCATCATTTTCTCACTTTCCTGCTTGGGTAACCATGTATCTCCTCTGAAGCAAGACACATGTTTCTGTACCTCTATCATATTTTAAACCTTTCAATACCTGGCATAAAGAGACCTCACTCAATAATGCACTCCTACTCAGTTGAGGATCTTGTCTTGCAAGTTACACCCAGTACACACTGTAAAGTGGTTGGCATTAGGAAAGGCATGCAGTCAGAAACTATGCCAAAACAGACGTTGGCACACAGTGCAGTCCTTCAACTCACTGGATCGTTTCAAACTGTCCGTCCTGTATCAGCATGGAGGATGGATGTTAAATGATGATTATGAATAATTGAAGTAAGTATTTGTATAGCTAGATGTTTGCTTGTTCCTTCTCCCCTGGTTATCAACCACTCAAGAAATGGGACTGATGTCTATTTTCAACTTGGTAGACTGATATATATAAAACAATGCGAATGGGTCACAGCTGTCCTGGTACAAAAGATTGAATTTGTAACTGCGTGATCTTGCAATAATCATATTCTATTTTATTCATTTGTACTGCTTGTAGGCGCCTCGATGAAAACATTGCACTAGTGAAGGCCAGTCTACAGAGAGTGCAGTTGCAACTAGCTCGCTATCAGTGGCTCCATGAGGATCTCTTTATCAATGCCCGAGGCCACCACAACCAGATGGTGATGCCAAGTAGAGCTACAATTATGTCAGAAATGCGGAAGGTAATGTTATTTTGTGTGCCATATGATTATATGTCTGATAGAAAATGACAATTATTTCAATTCATTTTATGTAATCAGTGCTTAAATTTATATTAATATCTGCTGTCAGTAATGATAATGTGGAAGTTTAGGCTGACTGTAGTTGCGGTTTATTGAGGTATTTTTTTTTTCCCCTCCTTATCAAAATGTGTTTCAACTCTCAATATGAGGCACAATGACCATTTGACTGGGGCCCTGAATACTAACTATATGACCATGAGTTCAAACCATTTTACTAAAGGTATTCTGTTTTGTTTGTTGGCAAACTACATTAATGAGAGAGCCTCTGTAATTACTTGACCTGTTGTAAACAACATATCAAATCTTCCTTAAATCACACCCTTCTGCCTTATAGAAGGACATTACACATCAGGTAATGTGGTTCTATTACTTTTATGACAAGATGTTCCTAGCTGAAATGCCTTTCATCAGGGTCAGCCTAAAACTTAAAAACATAACTCTGCCTTTGTCTACTTAGCTAACAAGTATGTTCCACTTCTGTTTGATGGTTGAGTGGTTAACAATAAGAAGGTGTCCATCAGTACCATCACCTCACTTGATAAAACTACAATTTACAGACATGTTCGCAAAAATCATCCCACCCATGCTAGAATGGATAGTTAAATTTGAAAAAAGTAGGTCAGTCTTGCAGCATTTCGTACGTCTTTACTGTATCTTAATTGTATATTATGAATATTTGTTTATGAACTGAACATAGGTGACTATGACTAGAGATTAATATGTATTAAAATCATCTATTGAAAATAATCATTCTTATCCTGATATAGTGAATCAGTGTCTGTAAAAATAGATAGCTTTCATAATCCTAAACTAAGTTATCTAAATGTCTATGACTGATCTTACTTGAGGCCACAAGTTACCTCCAAACATGTGTGACAATGGGACTTGTTCTAACTCCATTATAGTTTTTTGATCAGTCCTAACTTTAATCATAATTATCTAATTACTATTTTGTTAAGTTAGTCAATAATTTTAAAAATTTCTGTGTGTTTTATTTCCAGAGTACGTCCTCTTTGATTAGTCAGAAAAACAATTTGGCTTGCTGCATGGAACGCTACAGTCAACTGGAAGCCAGCATTGGCCAGAGACTAAGGTGGGCTGCTGGTGCTAACCCCTCACTAAATCTTGTAATGAGTCAGTTTGAAGAAGATTCTACTGCAAGAAAAACAGTTTATGAGGTTTGTAACTACATAATTCACTAAGGAATGTATATAATTCACTTTATGATTTTATAATCTGGAATACTGTGTGCGTGCATGTCTTATTGGAAGCACCAGCCACTGCAAGGAAAGATAATTATTGGTGACGAGCATCTAATAATGTGTAGCTGTTTGTTTTTGACTTGATCATTGTAGATTGTTGGTATTTATTTTACCAAATTTAAAGGCAGTACAATACAATTTTTATCTTTGTGGCAACAAGCTGCAGGGAATACGGTTCAATTTCACAGCTGTCTCCCACCATTTTTGCTCTTCTGATATGTAATGATTATTGATTTCTGACACATGCAAATCTTCAAACTTATGACACTAAGATTTGGAAAGTATTAGAGATACAATGGCTGTGAGGTTTGGACTATTTATTACTTGGTCAGAAGTCCAAACATGCTATTATGTGCATGTACAAAGTGCTGTTGAGTAAAATGTAACCCTCAATTTAGGTGATAGAAAAATAAAAAATAAGCATCATCTGTATATATATATATATATATATATATATATATATTATATATATATATATAGGCAGGATGTGTGTGTGTGTGTATGTGAATGTAGTTTATATACATCCATAAATTAGCACACATGTTGCTCAAATTTTAGAAGGACATTCATCACGACCCTAGCTGTATTTTCGTCAAATTGTTTTCCCCCAAGGCACCCGCGAATAGCAGTAAATAATTTTGAGCCATCAATTTTCACGGCGGAGAAATCTACTGTAGTGACGCCATTATTGTTTACAAACTATGAGTTAAGTCCCCTTCTAGCGACAGCGTAAAGAGACGGAGAGAGAGTAAGATATCAGATTTTTAAAATCTCATCTTTTTTACTGAGTGATTGACAGGCAAAAACAGACACACAGGTGTTGTTATGTATGTATGTATGTATGGCTTCAGTTACACACACACAAGCATGTATGCATACAAAACACATACATGCAATATGTGTTGACCGTATATATATATATATATATATATATATATATATATATATATATATATATATATATATATATACACACACACACACACACAATATAAACAACATTCTCCGTTTCTCCACAACTAATTTCCAAATTAGCTGAATCCGTTGCTCTACTCATAGCGATATATAGCTGGTCATGCATGAACATGGGAGATAGCAGAGGTTACCAGAGCAAAAGACCTACGTGTTGTCTGTAGACACGCTCCTTTGCAAACGATCAGCTATTATTTTGTAAACAATGTTTCGAAACTGTCCATGTTTTCGAAAGGAGAGATCTCTCACATCTCTGCAGGAGAAGGTAGGTTTCTCTATTCTTGTGACAAAACTTACGTCCAGGTGCCAAATTTGCTTCAATTGATGGTATTACTCGGGTAGGAGGTGGTGGTGAGACAGGGGCAGGAGCAAAGGCGTGCAAAAACATGTATGCAATAGGTGTATGTACGTATATGTTTGTGTGTGTTGCCCATATATATATATATTATATATATATATATATATTTAGTTGTGATGTGAACATAACCGCTTCTCGCACAGGGCGTTCTATTTTCCTTGCTGGAAAGGTTCCCAACCCATGGGCAAAGTGGGGTTACATGATGGGGGGGGGGGTTCAAAAGGGTTGGCATATGCAACCTGATCACCTCTGCTGATCAAACTCCCAACCCATGCACTCCCATCACAGCACTGATTCTGCAGAACTGGGTTGGGTATGAAAACCAACTTTAAAGTATAAATATAGATGTTTTTGAATCAGCAATGTTTGGTTAAGTCCTATTTGGGGTGAAAAATCAATAAACTGATTCCTTATGGGGTTTTCCATTTAATCAGAAGAAAAAAAATCTATAAACCGATTCCTTATAGGACTTCTCACTAAAATTTACTACATCCCATTTTTAACCATAACGTCTACCAATTTTGATGTATTACTTAGGACTCATGGGATCTTTGAATGCTTTAAGTTCTCCAAAAACGGAATAAAAGAAAACAAAACAAAGCAATCGATGAGTGGAAAAAATTGATAAATTGATTTCTTATGGGATTTCCCAATCAAATTGTCTGCAAAATTTCAGCCAAAAGTTTACCAATTTCAACGGATTTCACTCAAATTTGACATTGACGTTACTTAGTTTGTTTTGAAATAAAGAGCTTGATTAGCTTAATAATCCTAACTTAATCCTGAGCAAAGCCGAGCTATACTGCTAGTATTTGATAAATTTCAAGGGTCTGTCAAACCAGGAAGTACCACTTTGTTTTATAAGGTTGTATATATAAACTCATTTGTGTTAAACTTGCTCCAAGTACACTGGGTCAAATTGATTACTTAAAATAAAATACATGTAAATATACAAAAGATATATATAATTGGAAAAAAAAAATTAAAACTTAAAATACATTTGTAAGTTCTTGAGTTTTAGGATAAGAGATTTCAAACAGCAGCTCAACTTTAATAATATAAGAGATTATTATTGTCACTAAATAAAATTTTATTAATATTCATCTTATCTATAATGTTATTCTATCAAATTAGATTTTTAAAATATGGTATAATATAGTTCAAGTATAGTTTGGTGTGTTCCCACCAAATTGTTAAAGTTAGTTCTGAACCCTTATGCATGATCATATTCATACACTCTTTCACAGTGTATTTGTAAAAGTAATGTAGTAGATGTTCACATGTGAAATATAGTAAGTTGAAAAATTTTAGATTCACTGAGATTAATCATGCAACTTCTAGACAAGCACTTCTAAAGATACTTAAAATCTAAAAATAATGTGTGAGGGAGATAATCCCAGTAAAATCAGTTGATTTGGGAAGTATAGACATGGCAGTTAGGAATGGATCTTGTCTTTAATGCCAACTGATGAAAGTAGTGGATATGTTTATTATTGGCAAACTAACAAGAACAACAGTTTACCTCATAAAGATCTAATAAATCCTCATGCGCATTATTTTATTGAGGAGGTGTGAATATGGCTGAAACATGTTACTCTTCATAGTCTATACTTCCCAAATAATTTTTTGGGAGTTACCTCTCTTACTGGTTGCTTTAGATTTTTGCAATCCTAGTGGCTACACTTGCTCCTTTTATTTATTCCTTCATCATAAATGGAAGCTAACAGATGTGTGAATGAGACCATTTGCCTTTATTTGGTGCATTTTTCTACAAACCAGCAGAGTGCACTCCACAGTAAACATACCAGCCACC
The DNA here is from genome assembly GCF_006345805.1 of Octopus sinensis. Taxonomy (NCBI): domain Eukaryota; kingdom Metazoa; phylum Mollusca; class Cephalopoda; order Octopoda; family Octopodidae; genus Octopus; species Octopus sinensis. The sequence goes on along the minus strand of NC_043003.1, from coordinate 100,087,972 downwards.
TGGCAAAGAGTAAGTACCCTCTGAAGAACTGCAGGTCATCTGTATCATTCAGCCACAGTAGTGGTTGAATATATTCTTATGTCTACCATTTCATCAATTGCAGCAGCTTCCAAGCTTCACCGCTAATTCAGTTCTCAACTAAATTGCAAACTGTTAATAGTTTTAAAGAGGACACCTCCTTGGCTACACTTTGGCATAAATAGTTTGAGATTTGGTTCAGGAGAAAAAAAAGTTACATCAAAATCTCTGCGACCTCAAGAGGGACAGTAAGGCAGATGTTCATCTTCAATTAACATAAATTTTAAATTAAAAGTATACCTTTCTTAGGCTTAAATGGTAGAAAAATGCATGAGGAATTCAGAATCACTAGTCACAATGAACAAGAATTAGTAGGAAAAGAGTTATGAGGTAAAATGTTATGAAATTTCATGTCAGGAAGTAAGGGAGTAACGCTTCAGCAATAAGAATCTCTTATTATAAAAGGCAGATTTTATCTGTCTCCCTTTGTCTCTTATAGAAATCTACAATATAGGATTTCTTCAATTACAATTTACCTAGCATTTTTAAGAGTAGAATACATCGGGTCGTGCCAGGTCCGGTTTTTAAAATTTCAACCCCAATTAAGCAAAATTTTGAGAAAACTCACATTGTGGTGTGTAAGTGAAGTGCTTTTCTTAGTGTGCAACAATTAAAGTGAAAGTATTTACATAAAACGAGAGAAGTGTACCTTAAACCACTACTCAAAAAAAAAAACAACACAGCAAACAGAAACAAATAAATACATAACGATTTACTCCTCACGCAATTTCTTCAATTAGAGTTTACCTATGATTTTTCAAAGTACTTCCATTCGGTCATGGCATACAAAATTTCTTTCAATTTCACCCCCATTTCAGAAAAAATTCGAGAAAACTAAATATTTTACCATTTCACTCTTTCACTCTGCATTCCCACTTCCTCTTTACACACATAGACACGCAAATATATAAATAAAATTGTAAGCTAACATGTGTGTGTGAGTGTGTGACAGGAAAGTTTTTTAGGACGAATATAAGATCTAAAGTATATCCAAGTAGCAGAAAGATCGCCTAAAAGTGTATATAGATATTTAAATGTATTTATATATTCATCTATACACAGATGTATGTATAATGTGTGTGTATATATTTCCATAGAGGTAACCTTTCACTCCATACAAAGTTTTTTAGGACGAATATAAGATCTAAAGTATATCCAAGTAGCAGAAAGATCACCCAAAAGTGTATATAGATATTTAAATGTATTTATATATTCATCTATACACAGATGTATGTATAAGATCTAAAGTTATCTCTAAGTAGCACAAAGATCGCCCAAAAGTGTATATAGATATATAAATGTATTTATATATTCATCTATGCACACATGTATGTATAACGTGTGTGTATATATTTCCATAGAGGTAACCATTCACTCCATACAAAGTTTTTTAGGACGAAAATAAGATCTAAAGTTATCTCTAAGAAACAGAAAGATCGCCCAAAAGTGTATATAGATATTTAAATGTATTTATATATTCATCTATACACACATGTATGTATAATGTGCGTGTATATATTTCCATAGAGGTAACCATTCAATCCATACAAAGTTTTTTAGGACGAAAATATTTATATATAAAAGAAAGGTTGTGTGTCTGTCTACTCCGATTTAGATTCCTAACTACTCCCACATTTTGCGATGCAGTTTAACCAAAACTGGGTATCTTTTAGTCGTGATTCATATCGAGCCCTTTTGGGTATTAGCGCGCGTCTACGATGAGTCTACGATTTTACAAATAATTTACCATCATTTTTTTCCATTTTAATGCATATTTTTTAAAATAAAGGGAAGTAACTTTCAAACTTCACACCAATATGCGTGCTCATATGCGACGTAATATCACATCAGCAGCATTTCCTCACACACTCCTTGCACTTGGCGATGAAAATGGTAATATTGCCATCGATTCCATTTGTACCATTGTTAAGACGCCTTCTGATCTCAGAGATGCAGTGTTCCCAGATCTACAAGCTACTTATCAGAATATGGATTGGATTGGCAAAAAGGCTATACTGGCCCCGAGGAATAAAACTGTTCACCATATTAATGATGAAATACTAAAACTCATTCCTGGGGAAGTCTATGTATATCAGTCTATCGATACAACTCCTGACCCAGAGGACGTCATCAACTATCCAATAGAGGTACTCAATTCCTTTGAGCACCCCGGACTACCACCACACTTTCTCAAACTTGAAGTTGGTGCCCCTATAATGCTCATCAGAAATTTGGTTCCCCCAAAACAATGCAATGGCACACGTTTGATCGTTAAGTCCTTATCTCCCACCGTAAACTTATATCAATATTTGCCTGAATAATCATCATAATTCAGTGCAATCATTAACAGTACTTTCAAGCAATTCTGCTAGTAAGGAATATATTTCTGAAATGAATGTTTACTTTCTAAGGCAGCGAGCTGGCAGAAATGTTAGCATGCTGGGCAAAATGCTTAACAGCATTTCATCTGTCTTTACGTTTTTTGAGTTCAAATTTCCCCAAGGTCAGCTTTGACATACAGATTATTTAACTTTTTTTTTTAACTAAACACTTTCAAATTTCCAATACTGGTAGAATATGTCACATAGAACAGGGTTTATTCTTAACGTTTTTGACAAAATTTTGTATTTTAGAAGCAGTATTTCGTATGTCTTTACATTCAGAGTTCAAATTCCGCTGAGGTTAACTTTGCCTTTCATCAATTTCGGATCTATTTAATTAGACGTACAGATTATTTAATTAATTTTTTTTAACTAAACAATTTCAAACTTCTGATACTGGTAGAATGTTTCACAGGATTTACTCTTAATGTTTTTGACAAAATCTTGTGTTTTAGAAGTTATTTCTTCAGAAGTTACAGAGTGATAATAGACAAATTTGTGTTTGATAAGTGCCAATACACGAAACTCTCACCTTTTGACTCTAACTTCTGTTGATAATATATATACATGTTAGATATATGTGTAAAAAAAATCTCATCATGCAATTGAACCAATGAAAGAGCCTCTACCTGGTCGCTAGACATACTAAAAATAGCAGCCAAAGTATCCCCCTTCCTAAATTAGATGCCCATTGTATGTAATGTCCTAGATTATCCCTAAAAAGACAGTTTGCTGAAGGCTGGAATGCCTTTGATGATACATTTGCAGCTCCAATGTTTATTGAGGCTAAATAAGAACATTATGGTCAATTTCTTTATTAACACCCGCATGATTTTCACTAAGACAAAAAAAAAAAAATTTGATTTTTTGCGTGGAATCAAGTACCCTGACCTAATACGCTGCAAATCCCTTATTTTTTGGTTCGGAAAAAATGAGGTGGGGGTTCTCCCCTCAATCCCGGAATCATTGTGTTTTTTTTTTTGTTTGTTTGTTTGTCGTTTTTTTTTTTTTTAATGAATTCCTGTGACCTAATATTGCAAAATTAGGTTACTTAAGGTGAGCCTGGTAAACTGATGGTTTTGGGATTTTGTTGTTTGTAACTTTTGGTGAGCCATGGTGCAACCAACAGCATGGTAAAAATCCCTGCCATTAATTTGGTGTGGATGGGTAATATCAAATAATTCAATCACAACATATATTTAAATTAAACATGAAAAAAATTGAAACCTTATTATCACTTAATAACACTATACTTATTTAAGTAATATTTGGCTAATTTACTACCTTAAATACAGAAAAAAGTAACTAATTAGAAAAACTTACAAATTAGCTGAGCAGTTTTGTACAATAAATTTAAAAGATGAGAACTGTAAAGAGGGATAAATTAGAAGAACCGGCATTCTTTGCTGCAATATTTTAAGTAAAAAGTTTCTTATTCTTTACTTTACTACAAGTAATAGCTTGTCCTATACTTTTCCATGTAATTTAATATGCAGAACATTCCCTAGGTACTTTCCATCAACTATACTGTTAATACTTTTTACACCACCTTATCTAATGTAAAAAGCGTGATTTTAGGGAATTTTCACTGTTATTCCTAGCAGATTGAACAACTACATAGAGGCTGTCTCATTTGTTCTCAGGCTGTTATTTGTATGAGTATATGGTAACCCCCCTAGGTGTTGTTAATGTGTTTATTTATCTATGTTCTGTATTGCTTAATTATTCAGTGTACCATATCAACTGCAACTCCTTGTTGTCATTCTTGTGTTCTAACCATTCTCTACTCCAGATGGAAAGTAAATTGGCCTCTGATGTAGTGACTATGTGCCAAGGTATCCTGCATTTCGAAGCCTTCCGCACTCGCACGCCTGAAGCCTTGACATCTGATAATAATTTTATGAATTTGATCAACAGGTAATTATTCTTGTTTGCTCATATATATATATATACTTATTTATTTGCTACTTTCTGTTGCTGTTTTGTTTGTTTGTTTTGGTTTTTTTTGCTGTGTCACTTTCTTATCTATATTGATCTCTCTCATTTTTTTGCCCCTCTAGCTCTTCTATCTCTCTATACATCACCCTCTATAAGCCTCTCCACACTACTCCATCTTTCTCTCTCTCTAAACTTTCTTACACTTCAGTGTCCAAGTGATGCTCTTCTCAACCTTCCATTCTCTCACCAAGATATCTCAGCAATATGTTAGTGTCAGGGGTTGTCCTTATATTTGGATAGCTTGTTTAAAATACGCATCAAACACTCCTTGCACATAGAAACCCAATACAAACATGCACATACACACACACACACACATGTAGACTATACATGCAGTGTGTCCACACACTCGTTATTTGTTTAAATTGTTTCCCTTCCCTCGGATACCATGTTTAACCCACATAGTATTTCCTCCATTTCAGATGTCGAGAAAGTTGTGTGCTTGCTGAATCCACTGCAAGTTCTGTAACTGATCAAGAAGAGCTGCTGATGCTCACCAAGGTGACAATCCTATATATATATCATCATCATCATCATCGTCGTTTAACGTCCGTTCTCCATGCTAGCATGGGTTGGACAGTTCAACTGGGGTCTGGGAAGCCAGAAGGCTGCACCAGGCCCCAGTCTGATCTGGCAGTGTTTCTACAGCTGGATGCCCTTCCTAACGCCAACCACTCCATGAGTGTAGTGGATGCTTTTTACGCTCACAGAGTGGTTGGCGTTAGGAAGGACATCCAGCTGTAGAAACACTGCCAGATCAGACTGGAGCCTGGTGCAGCCTTCTGGCTTCCCAGACCCCGGTCGAACCATATATATATATAGTTTCTAAATTTTCTCATTAGCATTAATTGATTTATTAGTTTGACCAAATTACAATAATGGTCTTGGTTCTTTCTGCCTTTACTTCTGTTTAATGAATAAATTCATCCATTAATTTTTCAAACACTTTTTTTTTCTCCATGATAGCATGGGTTTGACAAATACATTGTTAAGGCACTGTTTTACAGAGACGCCCTTCCTGTCACTAATCCTTACCTGGTTTTCAAGTAAGGGATTTCTTATTCCACTCACCTTATTGTTGGCAGGAGAGACATCATCAATATCACTACCTAGCAATGTGATTTTCAGATGGACACACACACAGGGCTTCTTCTAGTTTCTGCCTAACAAATCTATTCACAAGGATTTTGTTGGCTCAGAGCCATTGAAGACTTTTACCTAAGTTGCTGCTCTGTAGGATTGAACTTAAAACCATGTGGTTAGGAAGCAGACTAACTACTCACACAACCATGCATACACCTATTGACAACCTTAATTCTAGCAATTTTATTAATGTATTTCACATAGGTTTCCACAGATCAGGGTTCTAGTTGTTCCTCTGATGCAACAAGTTCTTTGTACTATAGCATAAGTGGCTGAATATCTCTCAGACACTTTCACCATTTAATGTAAAATTCAAGGAGAATCAACACAGCAATATCAAGTGACAGCGTTGAGATAAGATTGGGGCTTGCAGACCACAAGTACAGTCCTCTTGATTTGCTTCCATGGGGTTTCTGTTGACCCAATTTTTGTTGATCAGGTTATGGTGAGCTTGAGGTTATTGTACCAAACATGGGATCAAACTTTGAACCCTATGATTAAGAATTGAACTCCTTAACCATTTGACCATGCACCAATAATGTGAAAATGTAACTTTAAACCTCTTTTAAGGATTGCTCTTCATATTGGAGCAGATGCAAGGTAAAGCTTTCTGTAGATAAGATACTAGTCTACAACTGGTGACTTTCTCAGATGACGTAGTACTTACGCAAACTCCGCAGTTATTGCCCCAAAACAAATGAAAACACTGACTACTGATTTGAACTCTAAATGGGTCAGCCATTCCAAAATCTGTACTTGGTAAGTCAAAGGTGTTCCTACCATAACCGCCTCAGCGTTTTCGCATATTTAGGAATACTTTGTCCAATATGTCCATTTTTTAAGATTGGAGAAGATTTGGTTGCTATTTCTTCTCATCTGAACAATCATATAGAGGTTACTTTATTTGGTTCATTGGTATTTGTATAAAATGTATCTGTGCCATTTAGTTTGTAGAAAATATTCAACCTAATGTGTGAACCGTCCAGCAATTTATTTGCCATAGAGACAGAGGAGTTGTCTTCATTTTGTATCACAACCAACATTTGTTTCATTTTCAGGTAATATTAACAACTATAATATTTTTTGCTATGGAGAAAACGTTGGGAAAAAAATAAATATATAAATATAAGTTGGTAATGTGGTTAAGACTATTCTAGAAAATCTTCAGATTCACATACAATTTGTAGAATTCTCTGAAAATGTATTTTCATTGCTGAACCATTTCTTTTGTTTAGACTCCATGTAATGGACAGCCTATTGACGAAAACTATGTGAAGACTACACTAGAGACTATTTCTGAGGAAATTTTGGAAGTGAAATCCAAATTCCATAGATTAAAAGAATCTTTGGACGTTGCCAAGGTAACAGGTGTTTTCTTTTGCTCCTTGTGTTTTAACCCTTTAGATACCAACCTGCCTGAAACTACCCCTGGATCTATGATACAAACTGCTTGTTATAAAATGACTTAAACCAAAACCGTCCATTAGAATTTCATGCTAATTTGTTCTAAACAGCAGCTTAATAAGAACAGTTATTTTAAATTTTTTATTTTTTCAAAACTAATTGAAACAAAGGCAGTATATTTCAAAAGAAATATGGTAACAAAAGTGTTAAGAGAACAGATTTATGTTAAAGCTAGCAAACCACTCAGCTAGGTGGGCAAATATCTACTGAAACCTGATATTAACATGCCTGAGATTGCCCTGAATTTATCATACAGATTTCATGATTTAAAGCAATCTAAATTAAAAGCTTCCATCAAAATTTCTTGTTAATTTATGGTCTGAATACCAGTTTAATAATGGCAAAGTTATTTTACTAAATTCACTTTTTGTCAAAATTAATTGCAACAAGCGCAGTATATTTTAACATAAATATAGTAAAAGAGTTAGATATAGTTCTACTGTTGTCTTTTCTTTAATTTTATTACTCCTACTTGACCTTCTAAATTCGTTTAAATCTACACTACATCAAAACTGAAACCCATTCTATACATCAGGCTCTCTTCACATGCACTGACCAACGCTTTTAGACCCGACTTCCAGTCAACGGGAAAACCTTTGTCAATCCGGTTCTCTCCCTTGCTACCAACAGCACCTATATGTCTATACTTAATCCAGTCTTTTAATGCAGTATACATTCTGATTGGTTGTGTAAACTATTCAAAGTGGTGGTCTATGGACACTGCTGATACGCAGCGAGTTTCCAGAAAAGAAAGAAGCATTATAAAATGCTTGTGTAATATTGTATTATTTGTTTACATAATAAATATAAGATAAAAAATATCAATTTTTATTATATTCATTATATATATTGTTTGTGGTGTAAATCAATATTAAGAAATATTACTGGTCCCTGAAAAAAAAAACTGTCATTACACCATAACAGATAGTTTGAGAAACACTGGTCTAAAAAATACATGTACACAAGCTTACGTAGTGGCAACACAGAACGCACAAGTATGGCACCCTACAACCATAGACATGATTGTTAACTCATCTAACACCCCCCCCCCCGTCACTCTCATCACGCTCACTTATCACCATAGATTTCAAACACTTCTTACTAGTTATTTAAGTCCCAAGTCAGCACTAATACATCTGACGCGTGATCAAATGGAGTTGCAGGTATGACAACCTCAGCTTTTTTTTTTTTTCTGCATAGTTCAATATGTCCTTTCTAACTGAAGATGCTACAATTTGAGTTGAAGGAGATATGACTGTTATTTCTGTTAGTCTCAACAACCATGTGGTGGTTAATTTGTTTGACTCATTAGCATTTGTATAGAATGTACTTGTGACATTTACTTTGTAGAAAATGTTACGTCTGATGTGTGAACCTTCCAACAATTATTTGTTATAGCTAATAGAGTAGAGAGTTGCCATTTATTTTCTACATGTCAGTCACATTTTGTATCATAACAAATATTTTGTTTCCTTTTCAGGATAATTTAACCCACCAAGTCAGTGCCATCAAGGCTATAGTGGCTTCCCATCATAAGCTGATGTCAGAGATCCGTACCATTCTGAAGTCAGTAGCAAAGGTAATTTCCTTTCTTCTGTGCTGTATGGATTTGCTAAGTGTGTGGTGTCAATAGAATTTGCTATCTTTGATGTGTAGTGGCTGTAGGAATTGGAGTCTTTGGTGTATAATGGTGATCGGTGTTGATGTTATAGGCAAGTTAAACCCTTATTTCCCAAAGTCTGTTTTTTAAGTTGACAACAACTTTGGGAAGGGCATGGTTTTGCCATGTTTTAAAATTTCAAGTTTTGAATTTATTTATGCAACAAAACCTTAAAAGTTATTCCAGTATATTCTTTGCCAAAGACACTAACATCCTTAATGACTGCCTCTTCATCACCACCACCACCATCATGACTATAATGACTAGAGCCTCACTTTTTGAGGTAGAGTAACGGTACTCTCCTCTGATATTTTCTTACCTATGTGTTTAAACTCTCTGATGATCATAACTATTTCATGTTGTTTGTGTGAGATGGGAGTGAGAATTTGAATTATCTAAATATGTCTTTAAAGCTTGAAGAACAAGATTATGGCACCACACCACAACCTGGTAGCATTCGAGATTACCTATCAACTTACAAGAGTTTCTCTGAGAACCTAGCCATGGCCCTCAAACTAGCTGTCAGTGAAGATGTTTGCAAGGAAGATATGAGGAACGCTGAGAAAGTGATTGACTATTTGAAAACCTTAACTATTGGGTAAGTATGTCACTTTAGTCGAATGGATGGCTGTATCACTGTTGTAGTTTGGTGGATATGTTGCTGTTGAAGTTAGATGGATCTGTTGTTGGTGTAGTTGGGTAGGTATGTTGCTCTGGTAATACCATGTGCCACAGATGCCATTAGTTGGCTTCATACACTAGTTAGTAGTAAATGGATATATAGGGGACAGTGCTTGGATTAGTGATTCCTTGTGGATACAATGCTGTCACTGCTAATTGGCTCAGAAAACCCAAGTACCTGCTCCCTGAGTGAATGCACTAAGAGACAGTGGTAGGAGACTAGCCCAAGAACATGAAACAGTACAGTCCTTTATTTATTTTTCATTTAGTGGAGGGAACATACATAGTTATAGTTTTGGAGATTCATTACATCAATGTGGCAGATGAACACTGTCAGTAGCCATTAGTTTGTGGACCTGGCACTATTTTAAAAGGATGTGATTTTATTACACAGTGAGTAATTACTGGTGGCACAATTGTTAAAGTGTAGTTTGTGTGTGTGTTTATATATATATATATATAAAAATATATATAAACCAAATACGTTGGTATAAATCCAAGCTATTTTATATACTCACTAGAAGGGTTGAAGTCTCAACTGCAAACTAACATTGGTTAATTTTAGGGCAGTTGTAGCCCTCTAAAATTTACAGTGAAATATGTTGTTGTTGTTGTGGGTCCTTACACATATTTCCATTTGCACACTTCATACATTCACTGACAAAATGTTCAAACCTGCTGCTGCACTCACATCATTAAAACCAAGTTTCCATTGTTCTTAGTAATGAAATATGGCTTTATGTTTCTTTACAGAATTTATGATAACCTGATTTCCTTTGCTCCCCCACTTATCTCTGAGAAGGATTGGGACGATGAAGAAAATGGAGCAATGAATTTTGTGTCTGGTAAGTTATTAAATTACAGAGCTTTATCCACTGTATACCATATTTGCTAATGTATAGGACTCAGTCTTGCACAAAATGCCCTTTCATTTTACATGGATATTTTGTGGGGGAAAAAAAAAACAAATTTAGTACGTTTCATCATACCTACTGAATGATATTTTAACATGGTTTTGTAGGGAACAATGTATATTTCTATACATGTAACTACAAATATACTGGGATAAATTATGAAACCATAAATTTATTGTAAATCAACTATGTTACACAATTATATCATATTTCAGTTTTATCCACTTTCCAATCAGATGTACAGCTGGTTATGTTTCGATTAGGAGAATTATTATACAGGATGTAAAACTTGTATTTTTGTCTATTTTGTATTACTGCCATCCACCACTAGAGTGGTGCACCACTGCTATGATTTTGTTGTCATCCACTTGTTGCAAATAGTTCACAAGTAGATAAAAATTTAGCATTTCTCAGATGTGGGTTATGTATCCTTGTGAAGGAGGTCGAAAGAAATGACATGACCTCTTCATGTAATTGCCGAAGCACCATAAGCAATTTCCCATGAGTTTGTGCTAACAGACTGTAATTTGGCACCTTTTCAATATTGTTCCCATAGAACTTACACTCAATCAGCTCTCTAACCTAAGGCATCCGTAATATGACTGCATTAGATGCAGAGCTTTTTCTTTTTTTTTTATAGAAAATGTGCATCTTATACTCATGAAAATACAATACTCCCTTTTATTCCAGTTGGTACCTTTTTAGCCATCAACTATTCTCTCGGTTATATTGTTACCAATACTGATTCCAGTCAAATAATGCTCCTTTTGTCTGTCGTATGTTAACCTCTTTGATGCCAATCAAACAACCATTATTTGTCCTATACACATGCATACCTTATACTTCTCTTTTTTTTTCTCTCTCTTTCACTTCCTTCTCATCCCCCCTCCTATCTCATCTACTTTCCTGCTTTTCTACTCCTTGCATTAAACCCCGGTCACCAACCAGGCCGCTAACCACACCTATTTTATGTTTCAGCCCTGAAGAAACCATTGGACAAAGAGCCTTGTCTGCTGAAAAAGATGACCCCTCTTGGGAGAGAGTTGTTTACTGGAACTCCTCCAGGTACTCCTCAATCAGGAGTAGCAATTAAATCAAGTAGAATACATTTTATTCTTTTCTTTTGTTTATTTACTTGGATGGGACTAAAACAGATAATGGTTGAAGTGAGGTGGAGATGGTTGGGGATAAAGGTGGTGTAGAATTGGTGGTAGTGAAGGGGAGGAGGTGGTGGTGTAGAGATGGTGGGGGTATGTTTGTATATTAATCTCAATCAAGTGTAAACAATGTCCAGTCATACAGTCCATCTGGCTACATGTCACTATTACAGCCATATTGTAAAATTTGGTTGCATTTGCATGTCACATGGTCTAACAAGCACTCAGGCACAAATGGATGGTTAAGAAGTTTGCTTTGCAAATTTGAAGTTGCAGGTTCACTCCCAGTGCAAGCATTTGGGGAAAGTGTTACCATCCATAGTGTTAGATAGACTCAAGCTTCATTGGTGAAAATGGGCTGAAGTAAATTTTGTGGAGATTTGTTGGTAGGATTTGTACCTGTAATTAAAAATTGTCAGCCTTGGCGCAGACCATCATGTACATTTTACTGGAGGATTACGTTAAGGCTAGAGATAGCTGAAATGCACAGTCACTTGCATTATGATGTAATTACTAAACAGTCTCATTGTTTAATAATTAAAATACTCATTGTTGGAACTGGCAAATAATCTAATTAGGTTTACTTTACTAATGACAAATCATTGTCTTAAGTACAATAATGGACTGAATATGACAGGCTACTGTCCTAGATATAATGATTGGTTGCTGTTCTAAATATAAACTCATTGGATAAGTTGAAATTAATTAGTGATTCATTTGTTCATCTGTGAAAATTTGTTTTTATTCTTTTAGATATTGGCAGTGTCAAAAAAATAGAAAAAGTGTCCAGGGATCCACGTACTGGTAAAGGTAGGTTTTATTTCAATGTTTGTCTCAAAGTAGCATAAGCAGATATTTGTTGGTGTCACATCAATCAACTCCACTTTAACATTATGTTTGATGAACAGACCATGGGATTAATATTTCTTGCTCTTATCCATTTTAAGAAATTATTTGTTTTTTTAAAGTCTGGGACTTTACAATGTATAACATATGGTCTTTATTTTTAACATGGTAAAAAGTAGATTTGGCTGCTATTGTGACCAGAGGTTCAGTTTCTGTTTGAAAAATATTTGTACAAAGAAAACTTTATACTAAAACACACCCTTGGTCATCACATACCCTTTACTTTGATTCCAGCCAAACAACTTGTCTTTATCTTTCACACACACACACACACACACCTTCCTTCTTTCCCTATCTTTTCTACTCCTCCATTAATTCTGCTACTCTTAACTTCCAGATAGTCATGAAGACTCCTAGACAATGTGCTGTGCTCTTTGGCAAGGGTTGTTTTTTTCTTTTATGGTAATTACCTCAGTTTGCCTGACTGACTACAAGTGCTACTCCCATGCAAGGAGTAATCTAAGAAAGGAAGTGCATCCAGCATTTCCTCTCTAACAATTTCTATCAAAATATTTAAGTTATCAGATGTTGAGCAATGTCTTCTGTTAACCTTTGTGTTTGTCTATCTCATCCAAGTCTTAACCTACAGGCGTCTCCCTCACATTTTCTTGCTATTCATATTATGGTTCTCTCCCAGAGACTGCACATTAAATATTACATCAGCCTTTCATCTGAAAGCCCACCACCCATGTGTTTCTGCAATACCCCAACTTCTTATCAATGTTTCCCTTTTATCATATCAATTTCATTCACCTTTTCCATTGTTAAAATCCTATTGGATCCCCTGTTTCCAGTAATGCTTTGATGCTATGAAAGTGAGTATTTGCAATTGACATGGTCAAAATGCATCAGGCAATTCTTGCTAGCCTCTGCTAGGACAAGTACCAGTCAAGTACTGGGGTCAATATAACTGACTATTCCCCTCCTGCTAAATTAATGGTCCTGCAATTATATTAGAAACGTTTATCTTGAACAAAACATGTAGAAAAGGACATAGATTTCAGAAACAGTGTTGTGTCTATAAGAAATTTCATCTCGGATAAAAACTGCAATATCTTACCTGTCTAAGGTGTATATACATTATGATACACAGATCACCATCATCATTATTTAAGCAGCCATTTTCAATTCTAGCATAATTTAGACAGTTTGACTAGAACTGGTAAGCCAGAGAGCTGCACCAGGCTCCACTCTATTTTGGCTTGATTTCTACAGCTGGATGCCCTTCTTAATGCCAACCACGCCATAGAATGTACCAGGTGCCTTTCACGTATCACTAGCACTGGCCATGACTGCGATTTCACTTAGCTTGACATTTCTTCTCTAACACAGCAAATTACCAAAAAGCTCTATCACTTATCATTGGATGAGTATCTAGCTACAAGGTTTATCTGTTTGCTGGGTGTAAAAGAAATTTCTAGAGCAGAGTCCAACCCACTCCCATTGCTTGTACAGTCTCTGCATTATGGATTACACTACACATCACCTGCTACACCCTTACATTGAACTAGATTTGGTAGATCTATTTCCATCATTTTATGGTTGTTTTTTGATGTCTTGCCACATGCTATGGTCCCATATCATCTTCATAAGATTTAATTTGCTGCAATCAGTTTTCACCACTTCTTCCCATGCCCTCTCTTTCTATTTGGATTACTCACACTTTAACACAACTGTCATCCTCCACATGTATGCCAAATCTATATCAGAACAATCTTCTCTCTTAAAAACATCATCTAATTCCTCTTATATCCAGTTTTTTTTATATCAGCTCACTTGTGTTCTATCGTTCATGCCCACTAACATCACACATCTAATGGAGCAGGCATGCCTTATCTCTTTATAGCATTTTCATGTCCTCCACATTCAGTGCTGATATGTTGTTACTATGCAATGTTGCACTTCTTATATAATTTTTCCATCTCCTAAGAGAATTCTTACCAGCAGAGATAATAGTTCTCATGAATATTTTCCATCCTGTTCTTACTTTGGCTATTATTCTTTTGGAACACTCCAAGCACAGATAATTAGATCGCTTGGTTGGCAGAACTTATCTAGGGAGTCCTTTGAGTATTTGAAAGAATTTATTTTACAGGAGCTATTGCTGCATAAAGAGCATATCTGCTGTTTATGCAATATCTCTGTCAGCCAGCTTGTTTTCCCACTGCATCTCTTGTGCACCCACACATTGGCAATATCCTGACATACCTACCTACTCCTCTCTTGCATATTGAGCAGGATCACTCTCCAGAAGGTAATAGTCCTGTCTTATTTCCTTCTATGTTTGGAATTTCTCTAACTTTTTGGCCAATTCAACTGCAAGAACTAAGACATCAATATGCGGTTCTCGTGGACAGCCAGTCTTAAACTTCTGTTATACTCTGGAGACCTATAACAAACAGGAGGGAGTTGAGAAACAAGCTCTGGTGAGCTTCCCTTCAGTCTAAATTTGTTGAACTTGTTACCAGTTCTCACCTTGCTGACAGCATTTTATTTCATGGCTTGCATTGTTCTCATAAAACATTCATCTACACTAAGTTTTCTCATGAACCACTAGATTACAGAGTGGTATTCTGTCAAAGAATTTCAGGTATAGTGGCTTGCACATTAAGAATTAGAAAGAGGGCATCTGTAGTAACTTGTCCTAGCACAAACCCAAACTGCATCTCATCTAAACTGATTTTCTTAACTAGTTGTATTAGTTCAATGTCTCTGGAGTTGCCATCTTTCAAAAGCATCTCTTTTTCTCTTGTTGAGGATGATACTGCCACACCAATCACTTGATGACCCTTTCCCTGCTTACCTGATTCACTATATGTAAATGACTAGCAAATTCAACTCCCTTTGATATTTTCAGTGTCTCAGGGATCATCCCTAATGGATCAGCTAGTCCCTCTGTCAGGTCTACTTAGAACAGTTCCTCTCTCCCATTCTTTTTGTTCCACAACCTCTTAGCAATTCCAGGCCTCTTTTTTGTGTCAGTAAGGATGTATAAGCTGTTATTATTACATATACAGTCTCACTAAGGCATTTTGATTCAGAGTAGCACAACCATTTGAAATGTGGAACACTTTTCCCCTTCTATAGCAGTTTCTTTATATTCTTCCTTGCTTCCTACTTTGTCCCATTTTTTCCAGGTCTTTCTTTTAATACAGTGTGTATATATATATATATATATATGTGTGTGTGTATACATACACATGCACAAATGTCCTATACAGTAAAATGATCCACCTTGATTTGATTCTTATGTGAAGAAATAACAAATTAAAATTTTCACTGTAAAATTTCATTAGATATTACAAGAGTAGCAAGCAGTAAATGTGAAAATGTATTTAAAGTTTTATCTCTGTCAATATATATTTTCATATATATACCCACACACTCATGCAACATTTACCTTTATCTTTCTAGCTATCCAAGAACGCAATTCCTATGCTGTAAGCGTGTGGCGGAGAGTAAAGATGAAATTGGATGGACGTGATCCTGATGCTAATAAACGTCTGACTGCTCAGGAACAGGTAACAATAGCTTGCTCAAACTTCGTTATAGTTTGAAAGAAACTGTTTAAAGAAGGCAGTTGTGTGTAACTGTGACTGATGATTAAACTTTACGGTAGAGAGGTGTCTATGGGTAGTAAACGAAGGTAGATGGGTTGTGGACCAGTTTAAGGTTAAAATAGGGTCTGGATTTAAATTTGGTAAAATAAGCACCTGATGGAATTAGAACCCAGACTGCCTGGTAAGCAACCCAGTTTATTTACCTATTATGCTGCATGTTCTTTGATTATTCTTTCCAACAAAATATCTTTGTTGTCAAAATAACCCCCCCCCCCTACCTCACCCACTTGTTTCCTTTTGATATAATTTTGCTCTGTTCTGCCTGGCTTAAATTATCTCTCATTGACTATGAAAACTGGCCAAGATCCTTAAAGAATAGTTATCAAGATCTTTGTTGTTGCTTAGTAGTGATCGAGCAGGCTTACAATCAAAGACATACCAGCCATAACGTTTCCATTTTATTTTTCAGGAACAGTAAGGGTGCACGCTTGGCTGTGTGGTTAAGAAATTTGCTTCCCCAGCCACATGGTTTCAGGTTCAGTCTCACTGCTTGGCACTTTGCACAAGTGTCTCCTTCTACAGTTTCAGGTTAACTAAAAGCCTTGAGAGTGGATTTGGTTGACAGAATATGAAAGAAACCTGTCACATGTGTGTTAGTGTTGTCATGTGATAGTTGCAAATGAGTCACTGTCATACGAGTGGTATCTTTCGTTTCTGATATTCCATGAAAACATGTCTGGCCCTGGAGGGGAAATACCACCATACTTGGAAACAGGTGAGGGTTGGCAGCAGAAAGAACATCCAGCCATAGAATTTCCATCTGACCCATGCAAGCATGGGAAAACAGGCATTAAAACAATGACAATGATGGTTATATACGAGACTACTTTCTGTCCTCCTGCTTTTCAGATAGAAGAATGGGATTTAGTGAGATTTCCAACAATTTGAACAACCATCTAGAAGCTTTCTTAGTTTATCAATGGTCTGATTTTCCTGAAATGTATAAAGACAAGTCAACCTGGTAGAACCAATTCATTCCTAGATTACTAACTGTTCAAATTCCCAGACTATAAAGAATAAAAAGAATCATAGATTTAACTTTCTAGAAATTTAACATGTCTAACCCTTTAGCATTCAAATTCTATCAAACTTGATACTTGTTTGTTCACATTGTTTTGAATTAATCATGCATTATCTTGTGTTGAGACAGTCTCCAAGCTCTGTTTACTTAATTTTGCATGACAAGACAAAAACTAAGTTCCATTCCGTGCTTGAGTAGTTAGCAAATAGGAAGGGCATCCAGCTGTAAAAACAATTTCTCAAACCATTTTGCTTAAGAAAACAAAAACTTAGATGTTAAAACAAAAGTAAAGTTTATTTAATCCTCTTGTTACTGTATTTCTGATTATCTACACACTCTTTATTTCAATTAATTTTGAAAATAAAGAATTTACTAAAATATCTTACTGAGCTGATAATTGGGGACATAAATTAACATGGAATTTTAATGTAGATCCCTTTATATAAAAAGCTACTGTCATAGAAGCAGGGAGTCTTTGGCAGGCTGGTATCAGAAGGGTTCATTTGGTCAGCGAAATTTCAATTACAGAGACATGGACCCCACTTCTATTGCAATAGAATCTTGTTACTATGAAATTACATGTCAAAGAACAGAAGAGCTGATTCAGTCAACTTCATAATTCTAAGAATATTATTGTTTGTGTGTTGATGTTAGAAAACATTTTTAGGTGACACCTTGAGCCAGTAAAATAACGACCTCTTAAATATTGAAGTGGATTAAATCACTATCAACATTTAATGTCCAAGTTTCATGCTCCAATGTCCACTTGCCCTTCCTAATGTCAACCACTTTCCAGCATATACTGGGTGCTTTCTTTCATGTCAAAGGCACTATTGTGAGATTGCCTCCAAGAGGTGGCTTTGTTAGAAGAGCAGGATTAAAAGCATCTAAGAAGGAGCCAGAGCAGAAGAGGTTTCTGGCTGTAGAGGGTTCACATAGCTAATCACAGTTTAGAAGAGAGTGGGAAATGATCAGTGTAGGAGCTGGGAAGAAGTAAAAAGAGTCAATGAGGTATTTTGTGTGGACCCTCGAGGTACAAGGTAAGTAGGAAATGTAGAGAGTCCTTTCTGATAAATGTGACCTCATGCTACTGTTAGAAACCATTGTTGTACATGGCAGAAACAGTAAAGCAATGAAATGAACTAAATGCCAATATTTCATCTTGCTAAGTTTGAGCTCATTTCTACTTATTTTGTTGAACCAACTAGTTTTATGGCAATGTAGACATACAGTTGTGATTTGTGCTAAAATATTTGAAAAACATTTTGTTTACATTCCTTAAAAAAAACACTTCAATCTTATCAGGTCATAACAGTAGTTCTGAACAAGGGTCCACTTGGCCTTTGTGGGTTTATAAAAAGATTTTGTTAAAATTTTATGTACAATAAATTGGTTATACTTCTGCAATACACAAAATAGTTTGGCAATTTTTTTATACAATTACAAAAATAGGGTTTTTTAAACATCAAATGGCTAGGGGTTCAATATAGTAAAATAGAAATCAAAGGATTCCATAGGTAAAAAAATGGTTGAGGTAAAACATACTGCAAATGAATTGCCAACTGTCTAAAATGTATCAATGCCTATTATAATGTATGAGGACAGTTGCATCAAGAACTACCAATCTCTAATTGTAGAGGGAAGATGTGAGATGAAGTAGTAAGAAAGGATCTACATTGGGACTCAGAGATGACGGGACCAAGACTCCTAGCTGTGCTTGAAAAAAACATGTCAAGCTAAGTAAAAGTGTGGGTGCTGCATAAAATGCACCCAGTAACTCTGTAAAAGGGTCGGTGTTAGGAAGAGCATCCAGCCTTGGAAATTATGCCAAAACAGTCCTTCAGCTACTGTCCAACCCATGCCAGCATGGAAAACAGGCAATAAATGATGTAGAATTGCATTTAAAATAGAAAGGAATTGAAATCATTGTAAACTGCATTTATATAAAACTGATAAATAAAAAAAATACCTTCTTCCCCAGCGAATCAAAATTATTTTAGTCAAGTTTATTCTTTAAACTTGATTAGAGTGGGGGTTGCAGGAAAGGCTAGATAATTGGGGAGCACAATGTGATGTACATGTCTCAAAGTTGGTTCCAGCAAAGAATTGAAAGTAGCTATTGGGAAATGCAACTAAATTAGTTTTGCCTTAACTACACCTTGCAGTGCTCCAACTTAATAGCTGACAGTAATAATTGAAATAAGCTATAATGCCTCATCCCATCAAACAAGAAATTTTTAAATTAGGTTGGATGAAGGCAATTCATTGGTGTAGAAGTGGCTGAGTGGTACTTGGTTGACTGGAGGCTACAAAGGCCTTGTGACAGGATTTGATAGATAGCAAGTGAAATAGCCTATTGTGTTTATATACATGTGTCACAATTATGCTAAAGCTTTCACTTTTAATATCCTGTGAAAACAGATTTAATCAAAGGAAAATATTACCTTAGAAACAGGTAGGGGTTGGCAACAAGGGCATCTAGCTGTAGGAAATCTGCCTCAACAAATTTTGTCTAATTCATGCAACCATGGAAAAGTGGATGTTAAAATGATTATGATTGAAAATATTTGTTGTGTATATAACCAGTGCTTTTAAAAGCACCAACTATTTGTCAATGATTTAACTGTAAGGTTGGTAATTCTAATGGACTCATTGTTATTACAGGTGGATTTTGTTCTGAAGGAAGCAACCAATTTGGACAACTTAGCTGTCTTATATGAAGGCTGGACACCCTGGGTTTGAACTTGGAACTTCACGCATTGCCTCTATTTGATTTCAACTCATCGAAGCAGTATCCTCAAGTGTCCTGAATCCCACCGCATCAGTGTGCTGCCGTAACAGTGTGATTTCCACTGGAAGCATCAGCAGAGTACCTACCAACACCACGTGTGTGTATGTGTGTCTGAGAGTGTGTGCAAAGTACGTACCACTGAATGCAGAAGCGGCATTGGGTTTAAGAGAGACACTACTCCCTCTGATGAAGAAAGATTATGCTAATGCATGACAGCTATAGACTCACCAAATTGGTCTATGGCCTTCTTGTGATGCTGCATGCCCTATTACGAAGTCTCATCACGTGTAACCATCAGAAATAGAAAAATATAAAACAAAAATGGCAAGAGCAAACCCATCCCAAGAAAGCAGGCCCGGCCGAAGGGCCTCTTAATATAAAGTCATTTGCTTTTGAGTAATGAAGCTGATCAACATGCTAAATTTGCGAGGAGTACCTAGCCCAACTAGTACTACACCTCAAAAAAGCTACTAGCAGCTAAGTGCTGCATATCTATGAAGACTAAATAAAAAATTAAAAAAACTTTAAATCTATGAATTTGAAGACCCTAGAAACTTTCAGTACAGTTTGCACATATTTTAGATTTTACTTTCTTTCCTCCTGCTAGTTTCACTTAACCCTGAGAATCCCTTTCTTTTAAGCTGGTGTCAGCCTGCCTCTTCACGCTACTGCTTTATTTGTAAAGAGAGGCAGAGCATGTCTGGTTTGGAAATCTCCAAACCAACAAACAGCTTTATATCTTTACATTTTACTTGATTTTCTTTCATGTTATCTTCCACCCACCAACAGTTTTAGTGGGCATTTTACTTACTTTTATCAATATTTGCCTAAACTTCCACACATTGCTATTTCTCTCTCTCTCTTTTTTTTAACACTCAATTTGTAACTTTAGTTATTTAGCCAATAAAAATTTTAATAAAATTTCAGGTTTTTATTTTATTAAAATTATTTCTAGCTATATTTCTGGAAAGAGCAGTTAAGAAATAAATCTGTCAAAATATGCAAGGGGTTAGAAACCATATCCAGGCCTCAAAGTGGAAAATAAATAAATAATAAAAAAAAAAGAGTTCTGTAAAACATTTTTATTATGAGAAGCAGTAGTGTTGCTGCAGAATAAAGTCCAGCCGGAAATGGGAAGTGATTACTACTTCATGATGATCTGATGTTGGATGACTGTACATAGACTTAAGGTTTCGTCAGGGTGCTATGACTCCAATCTGAAAAAAAAAATTACAAGAAACAAGATTAAATAGGGAAAAGAACCAAGCAAAACACTAATTTTGTAATCTCTCACACTCTTAAATGTTTGTAAAATTTAACTTGCATTTAAAATTAATTTATTTAACATGAAAAATTGGAAAAAAATTCACATTTTTTGGATGAGGCACTAACAGAGAGGGATATATACAAACCCTAGTATGTTACTGGTACATAATATATTGACCCCCACCACCTGATAGCATTTTAAAAACTAAGTGCCTTAGTGTTGAAAATATAAAATCCAGTTCTATTTCAGCCATGACCACCAGTCTTAGCATTTCATATTTAATATGTCGGTGGGTGGAGACTGAAGATTTGGACGGGTATTCAACAATGTTGAGAATTAATAGAAACCACCCATGTGTCTGAAACAAACTTCCAAACAAATGGAGTTGCTGAATTTGTACAGACAGTTAGTTGAAGAGACTCTAGGCAGGGGCAAGAATTTGCAACAGCATTATTTCACATTCACACAGCATCATGTGTGTCTGTAATAGCACAAAGAGCTAACCATTTGGTGCAGTTGATTTGGAGCCAAACAAAGAAGAAAAAGCAAATACAAAGAAAGTCACTGTAGTGGGGAAGGGTTTTTTTATGTTTTAGAAGGGGAAGGTATAAATGCATTTAAGCAATGAAAGTTAAAGAAAACTGAAAAGCCAACCAAATTTCACTTTTAAGTTAAAATGTATAAAAGAAAAATAAATTTCAAGTTGTGCCAGGCCTACATTAGGTTTCTGACACTGGCACTGGAAACAACACCCAGACATGCCAGCAGCAGCAGCAGCAGAATTACACACAATACCAATTGTCTTGGAGGCTCAGAAGTCAACTGTGCCGCAAACCCCTGTTTACTACATTTTGTTTTCATTCGTCCCAAAACTATCCAATTCAAAACAGGAGGAAAAGAATAGAGCAGCACTGAGTGGAAGATGGAGAGATAGAAGAAATGGAAAAAGTTACAGTATAGATATATAGATACATATTTTCAATTTCAAGCCTGTAACCTAAGCTAGATGCCAAGACAAGGAGGGCTGTAGACAATAGGGCAAAAAGGAAGTTATTTCCTTCTTTCAATAAAATAAGAGGGGGGGAAAAAAAAAAACAAACAAACTGGTGGATAGAAGAGGAAACTCATGCAAATTTTCCCCAGGTTAAAAATGTGTTAGGTAATAGGTAAAATACACATGATCCACTACACAATTTAATAATATGACCCCAGTCTTGAAGAGCCATTCCAGAGACGAGAACTGAGGGGGAAATGGGGTTAAGAGAATTGGAAAGTCAAAAAAAAAGACAAA